>NC_064642.1:177045430-177348460 GCF_023864345.2 Schistocerca serialis cubense
CCAAGCTCTGTTTGACTCAATGCCCAGGTGTATCAAGGCCATTATTACGCCAGAGGTGGTTGTTCTGGGCACCGATTTCTCAGGATGTATGGACCCAAATTGCGTGAAAATGAAATCACATGTCACTTCTAGTATAATATATTTGTGCAATGAATAACCGTTTATCATCTGCATTTCTTCTTGATGTAGCAATTTTAATGGCAGGTACTGTACTTCCGATCATAGATTATTTTAGTTTTCACACATTAATAAAACATTCTTGGTAGACCGAACTTGGTATTTCTCCTCTAATTCTGTTGTTTCGTCGTTGAGGAAGAGACTATTTAACGCAGCGTTATCGACGCCAATGGGTGACAAATATGGATTCTAAAAGGGAAGGGAAGGAGATAGGTGATTCTTTTCGTAACAAATATCCGTCATCTCCGATACGTGGTTTAAGAAATCATGTCTGGTTTGCCCTTTTTCATACGAGTCCTGCACTTGTATTCATTCTGTGAAGTGATTTAAACGTGTGATAAGTTGTTTTGTCGATACTGAAGATACACTGTTGAAACCGTTGATCGGCCATATCTAAATACTTGTTTTATTTGAAGAAATGAAATGTTGGTTGCAACGAAATCGTTGTAAAGGGATGTGTGCTAAAGCATATGCGAATCAAACGAGGGCGCTTCAGATATTGTTAATGAAAACCTGGATGCCCTTGCGACTTCATTTAGTGAAATACTGAGGGGAGACAATATATGTTTTATGATGGCTGAACTCTGTTGAAAGCCGTAATTTCGTCACTGCATTTTTTCTGAATCTCATACCAGAAAACATCATCCGGTTGTTGAGAAATTTTTCTGCAAGAATTAGGTATTCAGTAGTTTAACTACTTAATCCTTTCTATCTTTCCCGTCCTGAGTTTGTACTCGGTTTGTAATAAACCTAATCTCTAAGCTCACTTCCGGTACAACATTAGTGTCTCATCTTAGGACGTGCACACGGGTATCATGAGGTTGCTTATTAATTCTCTAGGGGCTTTCGTGTGAATCATATGTGCGCAGTTTACGTGTACTACGAATGTTGCCTGATACTAACAGCTTGTCAGTCAGAGTAGTTTTAAGCCATATCATTTAAAACGATAATATGTATTATATGGCTGTAGATCAGAATTCAGGGCGAAGCGGTACCAATGGAAAATTCGCTGATGCGATTCGCTGTTGCTATCGTGCTTTAGGTAATTTGCGAATAAATGCAGTATTCGCTGAGTGAGCCCTGCTCTACGAAAAGTATGGCTGAAAAAAACATACAGAATTACGGATCAGCTGGATAAACATTAGCGACCATCTTAGCATCAGAATTAATAACAATGCGACACAAATTGAAATGGTTGTGTTACCTTTGAAGCAAATTATAACATTAGAATGAAGAAAGAAGGACGCAACAAGCAAATTAACGTAGGAAAAGTAAGTCTAGTAGGCAAGGACCAGAAAAGGACATTTTTAAGTGTGGATGTTGCGCTGTATAGAAGTGACTCATGGTCTGAGAAACCTGGAAGTGAGTGGAAGTGTTTGAGATTGGTCTTAAGGAAGGATACCGAAATTTGAGTGAAAGAAAGGAAAATAAAAATCAGAATTTGCCTTCCCGTCGACGGCTGGCCTTTAGAGATGGAGGGCAAACACGTAATTGGGGAAGGATGGGGAATAAAGTCACCATGTCATTTCAAAGCGTCCGTACTGCTATTTGCCTCAAGCGTTTAGCGAAATCACGAGAAACCTCAATCTGGATCACCACTTGGGGTTTGATCTGCCACCCTTCCGAAATACACTGTATTCCCACTTTGCCAACTCACATGGTAAAATTAAATGGACACATAAAATAAGAATTAAAGTGGTTCTCTTCAAGAACCCGGAGGAACGGGAAATGTGGAAAGATGGACGGGTTGATGAAACAGGATATTAGAGGAGACCACAGAATGCAGGATATTTAGTGGAACACAGAAATTATAAAGGTTACAACCAATGTCGTTCTCAAAAATTTTTCGAAGTGGGGCAAGGTTAAAAACTTGCCAATCATTATACAGCTGATTTTGTTTGAAAACGTGCTCAAAATCTGACAATAAATACACAGATCTTATTGTATCTCAAAACACTAATAGTTATCTGTCTGGTATTTTTGGTGTTGTTCATTTAGTGGCCAGAAATGAACATATTTCAAAATGAAATGTTTAGTACATCTTTTTACTTTAATAATAAGAGTATGGAAGGCTACTTTTTGATTCCATGATCTCAAATTACATTCTGATGTAAGTAAATGCAAAGCATCCAACGAATTATGAAATAAAATTGAGGAAGATTCACAAGAATAACTTATTTACACTACCATAATATTTGACTAAAACCGAGAGTAAATCATCTCAGTAGGGAAAAAAGACAGAATAATTAAGAAAATCTTGCTGTATATCAACAAACATTCCATATTAATACCCTTCCAAGTGGAGAAACAGGGCAAAAACTTCTTTTTACTTATAAAACATCACAGCTGTTCTCGTTAATGCGTTTATTACATTACTTCGATGATTTCTATTTCTTGTAGAGTCGACTGACATAACTGGACCGCACAAAATGTGTTTTTAAAGCTATATATTTTAGCACTGGTTAGGTAAAATATTGTGCAAGGCTAACGGACGACGGGTAGACGTGAGAAATCTCCCGAAACAGTCCTCAAATTGATCGGTAGAATCAACTTTTAGCAACCTAGCACTGCACCAAGACAAAGCTTGTCCCTCCACTTTGTCTCATTATTGTGCGCTATGCCAACTGGAATGCAGAGCTCGTAGCTTGGTTGCACACGCAGCCTATATGAAGGTATGCTCCGTGCAGAGCACATTTCTTCGATCTTAAAATTTCACTAATTTTTCCATCTGTTCTAGTGCAGAAGTTGATATTTTCATTTTTCAACTGATTTATTTGGGTTTCAGTATAGATGTACACATCTGCAGTATAGCATGGCTGTGTTCTTCCGAGTGTCCTAAAACAGCTCTGTCGTCTAAAGCTGAACGCAGAGTCGATAGAGCTGATATTTGATTTATGATCATAAAGTCGTGGTCGAAGATAGTCAAAGGCATAATTCTCTGCCTAGCATTTTGTTTTCCATTGTTGGAGACTTCATCAGACTCAGAAATATGCCATGATATTTGAACATTGCGAAAGACGTACGCCCGACGCTTGCTATAACAGGAGTTTATAAAATCCCATGTATCTGCGACCAAGTGTGCACAAGGACTACAAGAGGTATCATTAACACACAACTCAAGGATCACAACAGCAGCTCTCGCCTGGATAAGATGGATAAATCTACAGCAGTTGATGACGCACGAGAACAGGGAAACCACAGAATTCCTTTCTCTGACACCTATTTTAGCAAGATCTAATAGTTACTACTCTAGGATGTAGGAGCAGAGAGACCAAAGGAGTTAACCAGCACAAAAACAACTTCAAAGGATTAGAAGGATTGAAATAAGACAAGTTGTGTTCCCTAGTGTTAAATAAAACAAATAGCACCAACTCTTCCCTGTAAAAGTTCCGTCGGCGCGACTCACAAGGGAACATTCCCAAGTGTCAATAAACGATCTTGATGAAACTTGATGGTTCGGTAGAGGCAGCAAAATAATGTAATACCTATTTCCTTGTTTATGCGCGATTTGAGTTTTAAGGGGAAAATACACCACAGAAGATAATTTGACATATTAGGTTTGCAAGGAATTTCTTCTAAATGATGTTTAAAGATTTTTCACATACGAAAGTTGACATGTAATTAATGTTCACGAAAAACGCGTAATCGAATTTTGTAACAATTTGAAATTTTGCAAAATACCCCGTCACCATAATTTAATTTTGAAAAATGAAAATTAAAGAAGCCTTCAAGCTACATACATCGATGTATAATGGAGCAGGTATCTGGAATACCATTTCTGGAAAATAATCTGCACATAACGTAGTGTCAGAGTATTTTCAACATATCTAATTAAATGGTATAAACATTGATTATTAGTCTAGATATTTATTTTACTTATATCTGATTTATGTTTTAATTTATTCTACGTTTTGCAGCATTTTTTGTTTTTTGTTTGTTTCTCGGTTTACCATTTCACCTTTGTGTATTTTGTTAATGGGAAGAAAAGGTAACTCATTATAATGATACGAAATCATTACAGTAATGATAACCTGCAACTGAATGCTTAAAACATAACGTTTTCTTATACCCTGAAGATAAAATAAACGAAATTTCTTCCGATAATTTACATGACGGGGAATATAATATAAAACAAAATTCAGCAAGCCATGGTAAAGAGAAGTGATTATGTACCAGTGACTGCAGCTTTATTAAATTGTTTCTCAAGTGGAGACTGACATCATAATAATTCAGCAGAATTAGATCTTAAAATTTCTTCCCACATCGTTGGGGCTACAAAAAGTGATTCTCGGTTCAAATATACCATTAGTTTCACTTAAAACTATGAAATGCCTAATGGTTAGTGTGAAAGATCTGTATAGACCATCGTACCCGATGACAAGGAACTCGTTCATCTTGTGATCCCGAAAGCTTCGACGGCACATGTCTAATCATGAGATGTAGATGGTTTTCGATGTTTGAAGAACTTTGCGTGATGATTTTCAAATGCAGTTCTGTTGAATGACTGTGATCTCAACAAACACTTGAGAAACAATATAATGAATCTGCAGCCACCAGTACATAATCAATTCTCTTCGCCAAGGCTGACCTGTGGACTGAAATATGCCTGATGCAAATCATAATATTTAGACCCATCCGTACAAACTTGAAATCTCGCTGATTTTGGTTTCCATTGCGTTCCCTCGTTCATTTGATGTTCTTGGAGTAAGAAAACATTATCATTTAAGCATTTATTTACATATTGTCATTTTTCTAACAAGTTTGTATCATCGTAACGAGTTACTTATTATTTCCATTTAACAAAATATACTTATGTAAAACGATAAAATAATAACAAAATAAAAAGAAACAAAGTCAATGTAAAACGTAAAATAACAATTCTAATTTAAAACAAATATAAGAAAAATAAACAACTAGACTAATAGTGAATGTTTAGATATTTTAATCAAATATGTTGTAAATACTCCGACAGCTCATGTGTGCACCTTATTTTCGAATTATAGTATTTCAGAAAGCAGTTTTATTACAAATGGTTGTATGGAAATTGTGAGCTTCTTTAATTTAAATTGTAACAAAAGTTTCCATTTTTCAAAATTAATTGATGTGGTGAGGTATTTTTCAAAATTTCATATTAATACAAAATTCGGTTAGACAGTTTTCAAGAATGCTAATTACGTATCTACTTTCATATCAGAAAAATTATCCATATGTCACTGTTCTGAAGATACTCCTTCAAACCTAATATGCCAAATTACCTTTGGTAGTGTGATATACCCCTCAAAAGTGAAATTGGGCCATATACAATATATACGTATTGCATTATTTTGTCCTCTACGCATTAGAAAAGTTTCATCAAGATCATTTATTGACACTTAGGAACGATCCCTTGTCAGCGATCTTAGGCAGCGATCTGGTAACATCCCGGACGGACCGTTGCTTGAATACATAATTATTAAGAATTCTGTTTCCTGAGCTTTTTTTAGTCCGTAACAGCTTTCTTAGTCGTTAAAGACTGTGTTGAAATCTCCAGCAGTAGAAGACATACGTCAGACAGAGAATTATGCCTTGGGCAACGGCCTATTGCCTATAAATCAAATGTCAGCGATATCACAAATACCGACCGTACGTTGTGTGACTGAATGCAGAATTGTCAAGCCATCGTATTTTTTTCCATAGGCAAATGTTAAATTACTCTCGTAATTCTGTTGTGGATCAAATGCAGATGACGTCATTATGGGAAATGGGAACGGAAGACCGGCATGTACGCAGTTGCCATGTTTATGTGCTGGGGGAATCGGCGACGGAATCCGTACGCCAGGCAGTTAGACCAGCCCCGTTCAGCAGGTCGTTGAAGTCTGACCGAGAAACCAACACAAAAGGATTGAAGAAACTATTTTGGTACTGTTCTGTAAACCTTCGCATTCATAATAACTACCGAACAGAGACGAAATCGCTGCCGCACCGAGGAATCTGTTTAATATCCCGTGAACAGAGTGAAAAGTGTGAAAACCCAAGATATACAGTGTGTTCCGGAACTATTTATTCATGTTAATATAAAAGGTAGAGTGCATCATTTTAAATACATTTTGATCTAATGCTCTTTGAAGTTGTAAAGTTTTAGGAACATTACGTTAGTGATTCTGAGCTGACGTAACCTACGCCGTTAGTTTCGCTGACTGGGAATACGTACTGACATCCAAAATTGGTCTGTGTACCGGTGGTTGGTTGTACTTGTTGGACGTACCACTGAATGTTAAACAAAGTATGTACTTCCAGCACGATGGGGCCCAGACTTTTCAGTATTGCAGTAGCGAACCATCAGAGAGCCACGTTTGGGAATCGACGAATGGACCACAGGGCCCTGTGTCCTGGCCACCCAGGTCACTTGCACTCACGTGTCTGGATCTCTTCCTCTGGGGGCATATGAAGCAGCCCGTGTATGAAACTGTTGTGGAAAGAAAAGAAGACCCGGAGTCTGTGAATGGAAATAGCAGTTGTCCGACAATATACTACGTGCCCACAGGCTAATGGTCGCACATTCGAGCAGATCCAATGGATGCCGCTGCTGTAACTGGCATGATAAACTACCTTCGTGTAAATCGTGCCTAGTATCATAATTGCCGTCACGGATCATATGTATCATAACTAAACATATTTGTTTTCATGTTCTCTGCTTCCTGTATTAATTTGAAAAAATAGTTTTGGAACACACTGTATAGTTATTGATAAGGATGCAGTATTCCTCGCCTCGATCGGCAATAGTGAATCTGTTGTTTAATGGAGTACAGACAACGACTACTAGAAATTCCAGATAATTCTGTAATGGATAACAAAGCTGTACCTAGATTCCGGGATGAGACAAGTGTCCCATCATGTCCCCCCCTTCCCTCCCTCTTGCACGTTGCATATGCAAACAACGAAGTACTAAGGATTTTGGGTTGAATGAATAGATGGTCACAAGAAAGAAAATCGTGGAAAGCTGTCTCAATCGGAGAGGCTAATGAGCCTTCCCCTTTCCCGAAATGTAAATTGTGTAGATCCCGATCCCCATCTAGCGCTTTTTACCACTCTTACTCGACGAGGTAGAACATGATAGATTGTAGTTTTGAGTACTAAGTAACATAACACATCGACAGCTGAAATTCAGCAAATTATTGAGTTCTACTAGTGTTTACACTATCGTGCATCACTTTAACCTCACAAATCGTCTACGCAGAACAAGTGTACAGTGGCAGCAGGTACTCACTTGGGATCGCCGTCGCTGTACTTGTAGAGGACCATCTTTGGCTCCGGGAAGACGCCCTGGGCGCGGCACGACACGTTCACCGAGTCGCCGGTCGGCTTGTAGGGCTGCAGCCGCAGGCTCTTCTCCGTCGCTGCAACACAGGGGGAGGGGCACGTCAGCTACACGTCCGGCTCACGTCAAGAGTCTCGCTAAGCTACTGGGCGGTATCGTATCAGAAACAGGCAAGGAAGTCTCTCTGTGTACATTGCCTTCGAAAGCTGAGAGTAGAAAAGAAAAACTACCTTGAAAACTTAAAAGCTTGTATGCTGCGCACCTTTGGTGTTGTGATAAAGGTCAACTGTCGACAAATGCTTCTTGTGTAATTTTCTTTTCATTTATTCAGACAACTACATACAACCGTTCGCTCGACAAACGATCCATTCCCAAGGACTGGAAGGTTTCACAGGTCACCAGAATATTCAAGAAAGGTAGTAGGAGTAACCCACTAAATTACAGGCCTATATCATTAACGTCGATATGCAGCAGGATTTGGGAACATACATTGTACTCGAACATTACGTTACCTCCAACAGAACAGTCTATTGACACACAGTGAACATGAATTTAGAAAACATCGTTCTTGTGAAAAATAACTAGCTCTTTCCTCACACGAAGTGCTGAGTGCTATTGACAAGGGATTTCAAATTGATTACGTATTTCTAGATTTCCACAAGGCTTTTGACGCTGTTACGCACAAGCGGCTTGTAGTGAAATTGCGTGCTTATGGAAATTCGTTTCAGTTATGTGACTGAATTCGTGATTTCCTGTCAGAGAGATCACAGTTCGTAGTAATTGACGGAAAGTCACAGAAGTGATTTCTGGCGTTCCCCAACGTTATGTTATACGCTCTTTGCTGTTCCTTATCTGTATAAAAAAATTAGGTGACAATCTGAGGAGCTGTTTTAGATTTATTGATAAAGTGATCAGAAGATCAAAACAAATTGCAAAACTGTTTAGAAAACGTAACCTTTATGGTGAAAAAATTGGCAATTGCCCCTAAATAACGAGAAGTATGTGGTCATCCACATTACTGCTAAAAGCAATACGTTAAACTTCGATTTCACGATAAATCATTCAAATGTATAGGCCCTTAATTCTACTAAGTATCTAGAAATTACAATTACCAACTACGTAAGATGAAAGGAGCACATAGAAAATGTTGTAGCTGCCTTCACTACGCTTGTCCGTCCTCTTTTAGAGTACTGCTGCGTGGTGTGGGATCCTTACCGGATATGACTGACAGAGTACGTCGAGAAAGTCCAAAGAAAGGGAGCACGTTTTGTATTATCGCAAAATAGGTCACAGAGTGTCACTGAAATGATACAGGGCTTGGAGTGGACAGCATGAAAACAAAGGCGTTTTTCGTTGAGGCGGAATCTTCTCACGAAATTTCAATCAACAACTTTCTGCTCTGAATGCGAAAATATTTTGTTGACACCTATCTACTGAGGAAGGAACGATCATCATAATAAAATAAGGGAAATAGGAGCTCGTAAAGAAAGATATAGGTGTTGGTTTTTTCAGCACGCTGTACAAGATTGCATCAATAGAGAATTATTGTGAAGGTGGTTCGATGAAACCTCTGTCAGGTACTTAAATGTGATTTGCAGAGTATCCATGAAGATGTAGATTTCTGGTGAAGCATAATTTACATAGTACAGCAAGTATAGATAAGTTCTCAGCATGCCATCATGAGATTCAACGTCAATAGTGCCCACTAATGCACTTGTCCTAGCCTCAAGTACATTACGTTAATCATGGTAGTCTTCAAGTTGTAAGACAGCTTCTATGTAAACCATGGCTTGCTGTATCCACGCGTTACCTAAGTGATTACATTTCGCATGTTGTCGGACGTTACTCGTGCTTATATACAGAAGCCGCGGTGGCGCGGTGGACTGTTAACAGCACGATACATGTGAGGCAGAACATGCACAGCCTGATATTGTGTAGCAGGTTTTGAGAATGAAAACGTGGTCGAAGTAGGTTGCATTTCTTTTACTATCCGACCGATCGGCCAATGTCTACCAAGGTCATTTTCCCGTACGTATCTTAAGCTTCCAGCTTCATTTTCCAATGTAACACATTGCTGGTACGCGTTAACAGGAATATTTTTTGAATGAACACAAAGTCATTAGACTGTATTGTTGTTTATTTAATTACGACCCAGGTAACGCCCTTTTACGCCATTTTCAAGTGACTGAGATTATGTCATTAACATATACCACAGGATATCAAGCCTAAAATTCACCGCATCATCTTAAAAAATATTTTACTTCTGGCATTTCGGGGGGAGTGAATATTTTCTTTAATTTATGGCCAATTTCAACCTTGATGTCCTGCAATATATGTTAATGACATAAGCTCAATCACATGAAAATGGCATAAAATGCCGAAACCTGGATCGTAATTCAATAAACAACAATACAGTAAAATGGCGGTGTGTTCATTTAAAAATTATTGCATGACTATTGCTCAGTAACATTAAAAACTGTGAACAGGAATACGTCTTCTGTGCGTATGTGCCACAAAATCGATACAGTATTGTACACGGTTACGTCTATACATACAGAGAGATGTAGATGGGTATATGTTACATGTTCCAATCTTACGCTTCAGTATGCCCTAACAAGAGACTGGACAGATAGTGCATTCTGATAGTCACTGAGGATGTATGCTTTAAGTATATTTTGGGAATTGACAAAGTTTGAACTGCTCTAATTTATTATTGATGATATACAGTGCCAATTCGTTAGGTAGCCACAAATGATCGACGTTAATGAATGGAACTGATTTGTTACGAATGTTTGAAAGAATAAAATGAAACGAATACAAACAACTTTTGTACAAATTTAGTGTTGAAAATGTTCTTCGTAAAACAGGATTTTATCAAAGTTTATTTGGGGAAAAGGGCACCAAAGCGAAATCTTGTATTTCGTCACTTCTGTTATGGATACAACAATTCGATTGCCGTAAATGACCAAGCTGCCGAGTCTGAAATTGATGAACAAAGGGATCACGTTGTTAAAAAAGTAGACCACCGATACAAGTTATGGATGGTGGCTCCTATTTCGATTGCACATGAGACTGGATTCTTCCTACACGTCGGTCAGGGGGCATGAAGATAGCTAGTGAAACGTCGAAACTGGTCGCATAAGTAAAATAAAGTAGGAAATACAGGTAGCTGACTTTTTTTGAATGGGGAACCGTTTAGTGACGATATGTGCGCAAATGGGGGAATCCCAGACATATTTGATTTCGACAAAGAGGAGATTGTTGTGACCTAGTGCCTGAGAATGAGCATCTCAGAAACGGTGAATCTGGTCGGCTGTTACTGTGCTTTTATAGTGAGCATTTATGAAAATTGGTTGAAGGACTGTGTAAGCACAAGTAGGAAAAAAGATGTCGGATGACCACACACCACAGAAAGGGAAAGACTTCACCGCTCTGTAAATCAGAATAAACAGGGATGCTTGACAGAGGACAACGCACACACAGATCCCGGTGATTACGGAGAACACCGTCAAGCTCGGTAGCAGACGAGGGGCGTAACGTACACCCATGATGACACATCAACATTGTCTGTTGTGAATGCTGTAGCCATCTAATCATCGAGATCGGTCTATGGAAACGTGGCGCTTCGGCGGATGAATCATGTTTTTGTTACACCAGGTCGAGGGTAGTGTCCAGATTCGCCATCATGTTGGACAATGACTGACACGCGCATCGCGCCAACAATGCAGGCCGCGGGCGGGGGGAAGGCAATATTATGCTGTGGGAGACGATCCCCTGTGCTTCCGTTGGACCAGTCGTAGTAATCGGTGAGACTACCATGATAGCTGCGGACTACGTGTATTGTGGACCATCTGCTTCGTGTATGATTTACCCGATGGTGACGACATCTTCCAAAACGTATACCTGTCCCTGTCACAGGGCCAGAATCGTGCTACAGTGGTTTGGGAGGCATTGTGGTGAACTCACGTTGATAACTTGGCTACCATATGCACCTGACGTTAACCCGATGTTACACATCTGGGACGCTATCAGGTGTCAGCTCCGCACTCACAAACTATCAACCCACAATTTACAGGAACTGCGTGAACTGTACGTATCAATTTGGTACCATATACCTCTGGAAACCAAATAAGCAGTCGCTGATGTGTTGCATAGCTTACCAAAGGTGTCAACAAGAAGCGACTCAAAAAGGTATTCCCAGTTTTGACACATACTAGCTACAGTAAATTAAAAGGCACTTCTGAGAAACAATTTGTACGACTGACAGTGTCAAAATATTGTATACACATATGATTTTCCTTTTACCACTGAAAAACCCTGGACCGTGCTGGTTCAACTGAAATTTTTCCTTTTCCTTGCTAATGTTAACCCTATATTCCCACGTCCATTTCCTACGATGATCTATCTTTGTTTTAGTAGATGTTCTTTAGTTTTGGATTTCCTTGAAAACCATTGTGCTGTAGGAGCTTCTTCTTGAGTAGAATGCGCTTAAATATATCCTCCACAAAATGTCATAACCCACCACCTACACCTTTGGGTAATTAACCTGACCGCACAGGGGTTAGCCGCGCTGTCTTGGGGGTCCTGTCACGGTTCGCGTGGCTTCCCCCTTCAAAGGTTCGAGTCCTCCCTCGGGCATGAGTGTGTGTGTTATCCTTAGCGTATGTTAGATTAAGTAGTGTGTAAGCTTAGGGACCGCTGACCTCACAAGTTTGGTCCCATAAGATCTTACCACAAATTTACAACATTTGTAATTAACTTGTATTTCACCCTAAAACCTAACGTTTCATCCCCATCAGCGGAGTACTCTTAAGGACGGATTCACACCCTGCCTTGCTACTGACTACAGTAAAATTCCGCTTCCACGTTCTTCTACGCAGTGGCGTGGCGTGGCATATTTTGAATGCGCGAGCGCAATTGACCGTTTTTGGCTGCCATCGTTCGCTGTTGCTACTTACCCACGGTGGAAGACTGGCACACATACACGAAAGGAACGGACAAAAAAGTATCAGAAAAACCCAAGGGCAATCGCAGAAGAGATGAGACTCACAGATCAGCTATTGCGGAATATGCTTTGCAGCCAGAAGACCACCGCATTCCTTCTGCTAGGACTCAATTCATTCATAAGCGGATACCACTAAATGCCTTACAGATAGGCCACAAAGGTTGTAAAACACTCAGGAATTTCAGGGCGTGAAACGGAGTGACATCCCGATTCTGATGCTGAAGAAGATGTGCACCAGTTTTCCACCATGAGGTGATAGCATCAGCAGACGACGGCATTCGACTACGGTCAATAGTGCTCACGCCTTCAACACATATGACGTCACGCCACTGTGCGGAAGCGGAATTTTGCTGTTGCCAGCAGCGTATCAGGGTGTGAATCGGAATTGAAAGTAGCTACGATCCCCCTTGAAAATGTCCTCCGCAAATGGGGACGAAATGTCGGGTTTTAAGGTGAAATCCATTCGACGGCAGCATAATAGCCCAGAATATTTTATTATTTGTGATCCCGTGCACTGACAAATTATCACAACATGAAACATTTACTAGTAACTAACGTTGACGGAGATTCAGAACAAGGAACCAAATAGTGGGTAACTACATTTTTAGCACACTAACCTGTTTCCGCGATCTGACAACAGTGATTGACAAAATTGGAGTTCGTAATAAAAATATGCATGCAGAAGGGCGTCTTCCTCCTACTCAACAACACTCTAACGTTTACTGAGCACACTGCGACCTACACTTGCTGAAGCTGACTGCAGATCTTAATACTTTAGCGTCGTTCTGTAGTACGCCAGTGCTGCAGTCGGTGGCCACTGTGTCAGACAATACCTGTGAATCGGGAAAAGCTACCTAACGCAAACCTTACCTTATGTTCCAGTTGAAGCTGCAAAGTGAAACGACTACTTCCACACCGTATTCTGTGGGCAGAATTCGAAGTGACTCTCTCACTAACAGCTTCCCGCAACCTACATCCCATCTTCGAGGGCCAGTCGTCGAATATCATGAGCAGTCATCCAATGACAAGTATGAGTTCTCTTGGAGCGTTCTCCCACTTGTCAATAACGTTCCAAAACTACTACTTCAGACCAGGCTGACTACTGAAATTCCGGCATTTTCACACCCAGATTTTTTTGGTCATAAGTCTTGTGGGTTCATGCGGCCCGCCACGAATTCCTCTCCTCTGCCAACCTCTTCATCTCAGAGTATCATTTCAACTTACATCCTCAGTTATCTGCCAGATGCATTCCAGCCTCTGTCTTCCTCTGCGGCTCCCTTTAGTACCATGGAAGTCATTCCCTAATGTCTTAACAGATGTCCTAGCATCTTGCCCCTTCCCCTTTTCAGTGTTTTCCACATATTTGTTTCCTCTCCGATTTTGCGCAGAAATTTCCCATTCCTTACCTTATCAGTCCAAGTAATTTTCAACATTCGACTGCAGCATCTCATCTCAAATGCCTCGATTCTCTTCTATTCCAGTTTTCCCACAGTCCATGTTTCACTACCATATAATGCTGTACTTCAAACGTATATTCTCTGGAATTTCTTCCTCAAATTAAGGCCGATGATTATTACTAGCAGACTTCTCTGGGCGAGGAATGCCCTTTTTGCTTCTCATGTCCTCCCTGCTCCGTCCGTCACTGGTTATTTTGTTGCCTAGGCAGCAGAGTTTCTTAACTTCATCTACTTCGTGACGATCAGTGGTGATGGTTAAGCTTCTCGCTGTTCTCGTTTCTGCTACTTCTCATTACTTCCCTCTTTACTCGATTAACTTTCAGTCCATATTCTGTACCCATTACACTGTCCATTCAGTTCAGCAGATCATGTAATTCTTCTTAAATTTCACTCAGGATAGCAATGCCATCAGCGAATCGTATCATTGATATCCTTTCACCTTGAATTTCTGAACCTTTCTATAGCTAAAGACAGGAATTTGTTTCGGCTCTGTCCTCTAGATGCGTCAAAACAGCGCGTTATTTTATTACACTATGTGGTTTCCCAGACCCTCCTTACATTCTATCTGCATTATACATATGAGCGGCCAGCTGCAGATATTCTGGGACGAAAAAGTTGCAGTCCTATAGAATCGGCACACCTCGCCTGCCGTGTTCTGCCGAGAGCGTAGAGCCATAAATCCCTGTAGCTTTCAAAGAGCCTGCAAAGTGCCCACCTGTATATGGCTCTCCTGTCGGCAGTCTTCTACATCTACATCCACACTACGCAAGCCGACTGACGGTGTGTGGCGGAGGCTACTCTGAGTAAATCTATCGGTACTCCCTTCATTCTCTGCATTCTCCGCCCAAGGCTCATTGTCGCCCAACTTCTGCGACCTTTACTGTCCTTTACAACGCCCACACCAAAGGAAAACGCTTTAGTAAAGTGAGAGCGGCGGTCATCCCGTGCACAGTTCCGACGACACCACTGCTGTCCGCATTGTATCGGTTCGCGACACGAGTCCCCTAGTCCTGTCCAGCGCACACAATACTCCACGGCGAACGCTTTCCTATTTAGCATCGTCACCTTTGACAACCTACGTTAAGGGTGCCCTTCGGTCCAATTTGATCTGCTCTCTGACTATGAAACTGCTAGCCCAGCCAAATATAATTCTCAAGAAATAAAACCCCTACAAGTACTTCATGTACTGACAATCACTATCGGATAATCTTTAATAAAAATAGAGGAAAAGGCTATTTTCAAATCAAATTAATTCGATCTATGTATCACTCTATATACTTTGCATCCGAGATAGCGATAATGTGAAAATCGACGAATCCGTTGTTTCGCCGTCTTTCAAGTGTTATCCACATATTACTGGTTAATTGCATTACTGCGGTGAACCAAGCGTCCTTGTTGTTCCTGTTGTAAAAGTACTGGAATCTGCGACTACATAACACTGCAGAGTCATACTAAAAACGTGGGCATAAAAATAATCCTTCTCCTGCATAAAAAATAATCCTTCTCCTGCAAGTGGTCTCTGTCATCGTTCTCTGGTTGGGCTTTGTGACTTACCTCAAGACCTATATCATATTTCTATTTCCTCTATTCGGAACTTTATGATATTCCTAATTCCTCTATTCGGCCTTTTTTGTTCAAAGCATAGCATTCTGTGGCATATAGAGTCTCCCGTTGTGTTAACGTGTAGTAATTTCGTATCTTGCTTTAGCTGATATTATTTTTTAGACACTTTTTATTAGTTGATATGCTGTTTTCATTATCTGTGAAGGAAGACCTTTTCTCTCAGAGGTGCTAATCACGGATACTTTTCTGGTATGTATGTATTTTTTCATACACCCCGGTACCGCTGGTGGGAATGTTTTACTATCCACACACTATGTCATTTAAACATGACATATTCGCATGTTCAGCTGACTGTAGTCATATTTTACAGGAATGGTTTCATGGCATTCGCTGCTCAACCGTGATGTTTTTAAGATTTATGGTTTAATATTTCTTTCGTCAGTATTAGCATCAATTTCTCAACTGTGAAATTAAACTACTTCAAGATAAAAATGATTCGGTTGTAGAATCACTCGATTACAGCGAACAGTATTCCCAAATATGAAAGAACACTTGTTTCATCGTCTCATATTGGCATTTCATTGCTGAGGCTTGTTTAACAAGTGGACTGGCCGCACGAATACTTTGCTCCTTGGATCGCGACGGATGTTGTAAATTTAAAATGTCCCCTAGCATTTATTGTAGTTAAATATATAGTAATGATGATGGAACAGTGTAATGGGTGTGTTCTACCGCAGCGCCGAAGGTAAAATAATAAAAATTCCCAAAAAACAACAACGTATTACGTAGAAGAAATTATGTAACCTCTACTAGACAGGCGCGGCATAGGACGTGATTGTGGATATTAGGCTTCCCCACTGGACAATAAGTTTCGATTAAGGAGAAAATAATAGTAATTTACATGTTAATGATATGTATATTTCACACTGGAGGGCAACGCTGAAATGTTAATCCATAAATATCGTATTCATAAAGTAGAAATGTTACTCGAAAACTATGCATGGAGAGCTGGAGGGAAGGTAGAAAGCCGGCCGCGGTGGTCTAGCGGTTCTGGCGCTGCAGTCTGGAACCGCGGGGCTGCTACGGTCGCAGGTTCGAATCCTGCCTCGGGCATGGGTGTGTGTGATGTCCTTAGGTTAGTTAGGTTTAAGTAGTTCTAAGTTCTAGGGGACTTATGACCTAAGATGTTGAGTCCCATAGTGCTCAGAGCCATTTGAACCATTTTTGAAGGTAGAAAGTTAACTGAATTTTCAGCCGATATGTGCCGGGAAAATTTGTTATGCTGTGCAGAATACATTTATAATGACACTGGCTTGTATTTATAATTCTGTGTCGTGTAGATAAACTCACAGCGACATCTGCGATCTTTCCAGAAGTGCACATTACGTGAGCGAATTAATTAGGCCTTTATTTCTGCTTTACTTTTACTGTGAGTTTGTGGCAGTCTGTTTCTGTTAGAACAGTGAACTTTGTTGCCTCCGAGGCACGCTCACACGGGGAAGTTATATTTGGCGAATTTACTGAAACTGGTGGTATAGAACATTGGGACAGTTACCGCCACATTACACTAGAAACATTCTTCTACCAAAAGTGTAAGGACACTCCACATAAGAGACAAATAAAAATGTCCTTAACACTGATCCTATTTATGGTTATGATGTGCGAAGATTTCCGGGGATTGTAAGTATCTGGTAATGTTCTTCAGTATGTTTGAGATTGAAAACTCCATCTACTCACCCCCAAATCATTACAATCACCAAGACCTACACTTATTGGGAGCCTGTTGTCCCCTAAAACAGAGAAATTTATTAAAATGTGCTAGATAAAGTGACCGGTAAATATCCTAACGTTTCTAACATTGGATTAGTTTCTTACTCAATGCCGTATCTCTCCGAGACTTCCAGAAAAGAGCCGCTATATGTGAAAAGTTTGCTCTCTGAAAATACCCTGAGGTTTTAGGGGAAGAAAGAAACATTTAAATGTAATGAAAGAGTTTTTCCTCGTATAGGTAACGTTTTAAGAGCTGATTAAAATTGCTTTAACTCCTTCAAATGACAAATGAGGTGCAGTTGATATCACGGTTCCTTGTTCCTTGTTTGCAGTAGTTCCATAAAAGAAATGTATAAGTGACGCTCAGACATTATGATCATTTGCGTAGGATCTTGTTTGTATATCTTTGGAACGAAATACATCACTGATTCTGCGTATCAACGATCCGAGAGTTTCTAGGTAGATTTGTGGAGATGTGTGGCTTTAGATGCCTACCCACAGGTCATGTAATTCACGAAAATTGGGGGCCACTGATTTTCGTACGCAGTAACGGCACCCGATAGCGACCCAAATGGGTTCCACAGGATTTACATCAGGCGAATTTCACAGCTGTCAGTGTGTCTTCGATTACTACCATAGGTTCAATGCAAGCGTAAGAGTACGTCTTTCATAGCATAATAGTGCTCTTACCAGCCTGCATCCGTGGCACGCTGCATATTTCGAGCAGCCGTTTATCTCGATGACGGCGTTTGTGGAGGCGACCGTCGACCAAGAGTAGGAAAAATGTGATGCATCCAAAGAGAGGACACGTTTCCATTGACCGGCGGTCAAATCCCGATGGTCTCGTGCCTGCTGCAGTCGTAACTGACGATGTCGTTGGGTCAACATGTAAACACGTAGGAGTGGTCTGTTGCGGAGCTCCATTTTCAACAGTGTACGATGAGCGGTGTGTTCCGAAAATCTTGTGCGTGCACCGGCACTATGCTCTTTCTCTATTCAACCTTACAGAGCACACAAGTCTTGAAGCACCACGTTCTGTGAAGAGTCGTAGAGGTCCAACCATTTAGCACTTAGTGATAGCTTTATGTCTTTCTACCTCTTTCCAAAGATGTTCACGAAAGTAGTATGTGAAGATTCCACCAGCTCCGCAGTTTGCGAGATATTCGTTCACAGGCTCTGCATGATAATAATTTACCCTCTGTCAAAGCGGTTTATCTCAATGGATTTTCCCATTTGCAGCCCATATCTTTGCTAGGGTGATCTCCCGTCCGTGTCTTTTCCGCTTATATACTTTTGTTATCGCGTTACGTGCGCGTAACGCCACCAGGGGCATACAACGTAGCGGTGGGCAGTGGTCATAATGCAGTAGAGCCCACTTTATCCATTCTGAGCTTTATCCGTTCTGAGCTAACAATAGTTTGGTCCGATGAACAGAAAGGTCAGTGGTACGGAAAGTGACAAATACGACCTTTAACTCTAAAAAAAAAAAAAAAAAAAAAAAAAAAAAAAAAAAAAAAAAAAAAAAAAAACATTAATTTTACAATTTTTTTCCGGCTGACCGGTTCGGACTAAATGGAAGGCCGAATTAGTGAAAGTCGGATGGCCGGGCCTGTGATGTGTTCTTTTGTTTTTGATATTTCTATGCTTTTCCTTCAAACGTGGTAAATCAGCTACAGAATATAATTATTTGGACTCTAGGCCTATCGCCTGTAACGGCACGTCGATTTGAGTTATTCGCATTGTTCTTCAGAGGGTTGTCGCATGACTACTTCACACGGGAGTACGCAGCAGGGCGAATTTGGCATACACGCAGATGCGGAACCAATGTTCGATGTCACAACCGGTTGTCGGTCTCTCTGAATAATCTGCTGCAATAAAAAGCAAATAATAGCATAATCGTTGCCTTACATAGGACATTAGATAAGCCAAAGCAAATCAAAGAAAAGAGAGTTTTCACCATCGTCGGCAAAGGAAATCTGACTTATTGAACTCAACGGGAAAGAAAACTTTTTTGTGCCAGTAGCAAAAGACGACACCGTTATTTTATACTACGTGAATACAGAAGAACTGTTCAACACCATACACGATACTCATTTTAAGACTGGACATGGATGTAAAATGAACTGCAAACTAAATACAAAAATGTCAACAAAGAAGTCACAACGTTTTGTCTGCCCTTATGCTAACCTTGTCAGGCCAAGCTGTCTGATACCAAGGAATTTAAGTCAAGATGCCAGGTGGATGTGATAGACCTAAAAAGTAAACCTGACAGTGACAATAATTTTATAATTGTATAATTACTTCGACCAGTTAACCAAGTTTATGTTGTAGCGACGCCGGAAAAGCAAAAGAGAAAAAGAAGTTACTTACCAACTACTTGACATCTTCACAACAACAGGTGCTCCAGGTGTGCTTCAGTCACATAAAGGGAGAGAATTTTCGAACAGACCTATAAATGATCTGAAGAGCATGTGGCCTTAACTGAAACTGGTACACGGAAAACCTAGACATAGCCAAAGTCAAGGTTCCGTCGTATGTGCCAACTAGGATGTTGAGAATATGATAATAACGTTCATGCAGAAGAAGAAATAAACAGAATGGCCTGACACTCTCCGATTTATTCACTTCATGAAAACACAGTTCTTTTCATCAAGACATTCAGCAGTTGCCACACGAAGCCATGTTTGGCTGCAAACGATAAGTACGTCTGATACCTCAGATCTGCTCAGAGAGGTTATGGATAACACAGTAGCAGCGTCGAAAAAGAAATTAACGTTGCTATAAATGCAGGAACTCCGCCTGATAATGCCGCTGCCACGTGACGATGGAACCATTGGAATCTACAGAGCAGTTGTCTGACAGTATCAGTGCACAAATATTGAGTGTGGTGTGTCAGTGCGCTGAATGTGGTACAGCAGATTGTTGTGTATCCTGCGGCAAAGCTGTTCATGCAGTTTGTGGAATAAGTAACGAAGTGGAAGAAAGGCATGCGGAAAACATAAAACATTGCTTGCAGACTATGTCGAAATAAATGAAAAACCAGGAAAAAGAGGTCAATATCTCATATTAGTTTGCCAATACAAGGTGCGGAAATTCTTAAAAATTCAGATGCCAAATTCTCACTAGCAAAATCTGGAGACAACGTTCGCGTCCGTATTCCAGATGTTGACGGAGGTGGTGGTTTCCCAGAAGCGTTCCTGCAGTTGTCATGAAAGTCAATGGTGCTTTCTGCAAGCTAGGAACAGAATAGTGTTCTAAAGCAACAGTATTCCAGAAACGAGTTTTCCATTCTGTACGAGAGACTGCTCACGCTGGATCCCGTGGTTACATAGGAAAAGGCTTTATCAACCATCTCTTCTTCACAACCACTGACCGACGGCCAAGGGTACACCCGATGCAATTGCGCTAGGAAATGAGCAACAAATCGCTACAAATGTAGATGTATGAGACTGTTGTGCAATCTCAAATGTCATGAAAATTCATATTACAGGTTACGTGATGACTGTAATAAGTGAGACTGATAAAATGAATAGCTTCTATACAGTTTGAACTTATGCAGTCTCTACAGATGGGCTCCGTCTTTTTTCTTGCGACTTCAGCCGTAGGGTTCACACTTCCTGCCGAATTGGCAGGCCGAATCTCGAAGTAAAACACCGGTCAATGTCTGGCCATTTTACGCAACAATCACCATTTCCTGACATGACATGGCTGTCTCCAATGCCCTCTCCTCAAAACTCTCCATAAACATGTTGGCAACCACAGGGGACAGTGGGCTGCCCATAGCTACACCTTCAGTTTGCTCGTAATATTGGTTTCTGTACAGGAAATACGTGGATGTCAGTGTATGACTGAACAGGTCCAACAGGGCACCATCAAATTTCTCTGCGATCAGTTCTAGTGAGTCCTTCAGTGGGACCCTGGTGAACAGCGATACCACATCAAAACTAACCATGATGTCCGAATCTGTGATGTGCAGTTGCTTGAGGCGTTGCAGGAAATCTTCTGAGTTGCGGATGTGGTGAATACATTTCCCCACATATGGAGCCAGGAGACCTTTCAGGTACTTGGCTGTTGTGTACGTCGGTGCCCCAATATTACTGACAATAGGACGTAGGGGCACACCCTCCTTGTGTATTTTAGGCAGACCATACAGTCTGGGTGGCACTGGCGCTTTTTCCCGTAGTTGTCTGATGATCTTATCGGGCATCCCTGTTTCCTTCAAGAGAGCACTAGTCTTCTTGGCCACCTTGTCCGTGGGGTCACACTCCAGAATTCTGTATGCAGGGTCCTCCAGAAGTTGGCGTACTTTCTCATCATAATCCACTCGCTGCAAGATGACAGTGGAGTTCCCTTTGTCTGCTGGCAGTACCACAATGCTGTTGTCTTCCCGTAGTTTCTTGAGTGCAAGCCTCTCCTCGGTTGTGATGTTCGATTTCGGCGGCCTGGCCTTGGTGAGGGCCCTGCAGGTCTCTCGGCGGACTTCCTCTGCCACATTAGGTGGAAGTGTGGCTGCAACTTGCTCTACTGCACTGA
Organism: Schistocerca serialis cubense; assembly: GCF_023864345.2. NCBI lineage: Eukaryota > Metazoa > Arthropoda > Insecta > Orthoptera > Acrididae > Schistocerca > Schistocerca serialis. The sequence goes on from NC_064642.1 coordinate 177,067,233, forward strand.
CGAAACCTGAAATGGGTACGTTTCTAGGGGTCGTAGCAAAGTTGAGACCCCTGCTGAGTACCTTTAAGGTTGTATCATCAAACTGTATGCCACTCAGATTCGTCACTGTGCGTGTCTCTTCCATCTGCTGAGCTTTCTTGCTCATGCGGTCAAACTTTTCAGATTGGCAAGATGAGGCATTCCTTCTAGCACACTCAGCTAAAGACCAGGAGGCACGGTCTACCCAATCTCAATCTTCTCTTGTTAAGGAAGCTGCCATGTACAGATGAATGTGTAACAGCTCCCTGGCCACAACATCTAACCTGTGGCGCATATCTCGAATCCTCTCTCTCACCAGTGCCATGCTAGCTCTGCGTTTTATCTTGTTCGCCGCTCTGGAGTTGATGTGATGTTTAATTCTGGCAAAAACTGGTACCACTTCTCCATCTCGACACCTCAGCAAAAAACTGAGAGAACTCAGCATCTTCCCTTTCTTCTGCCGTAGCTTGTCCAGCTTCTTGATGTTCTGATACATCTCCTCCCCGTAGAGACTTTTGATGTAACTCTTCAGGCTTTCCCGGCGATCTAATGACATCTTGGGTTGTCTGGTGTTCTGCCGGATATCAGCGTCGTACTTGCACGATATTTCGGTCACGTAGCTCGAGACCTTCATCAGGTGCGACCTCAGACTGCTCCTCGAGTGGACCTGGTCCAGTATTTATGCCTATGGACTTCCCCCTCCACCAACGGCTGCAGGCGCTTCCTCTGTGGTCCGCGCCCATTCCCTGTGACCTGCTGGAGCGTTGCTGCTCCGTTTTCCGTCCGCTGCGGTTCTAGGTGTTCCCTCTGCGGTCCGCGCCCACCAAACCCGCTCCTGGGAGTTTCATCTACGGTCTGGGGAATCACAGATTCGGACATCATGATTAGTTTTGATGTGGTATCGCTGTTCACCAGGGTCACACTGAAGGACTCACTAGAACTGATTGCAGAGAAATTTGATGGTGCCCTGTTGGACCTGTTCAGTCATACACTGACATCCACGTATTTCCTGTACAGAAACCAATATTACGAGCAAACTGAAGGTGTAGCTATGGGCAGCCCACTGTCCCCTGTGGTTGCCAACATGTTTATGGAGAGTTTTGAGGAGAGGGCATTGGAGACAGCCACATTTAAACCCACATGCTTCTTTAGGTATGTGGATGACACCTTCGTGATCTGGCCACATGGGATGGACAGGCTCAATGACTTTCTTGAACATCTTAACTCATGCCACCCTAATATCAAGTTCACCATGGAACTGGAGAAGAATGGCCAGCTGTCATTTCTGGATGTACTAGTCCAGAGGAAAGCAGATGGATCAATTGGCCACAGTGTGTACCGAAAACCTACACACACTGATTTATATCTGCAGGCCAGCAGTTGTCACCACCCTGCACAGAAGAATGGGGTTCTGAAGACTTTGGTCCACAGAGCACGTGCCCTATCAAACCAAGAGAATCTACCCATAGAGATAGAACGTCTCAAAACTGTTTTCTCCAAGAATGGATACATGGACAGACAAATTGAGAGGGCACTCCGACCAGCCACTATACCACAGGTTCCTGAAGAAGACCAAGATGAAGCAAGGAAGGTGGCATATCTGCCCTATGCTGGCTCTATTTCTGCCAGAATCAGTAGGATCCTGCGTAAACACAATATCAAGTGTGTTTTCTGTCCATCCAACAAGATCGGGGGACTGCTGGGGAGTGTCAAAGACGACCTGGGGTTACGAAAACCAGGGATTTACAATATACCTTGTCCTACATTGGCCAGACGACAAGAACTGTGGAGATCAGGTGCAAAGAACATCAGAGGCACACTAGATTAAGACAGGTGACTAAGTCAGCCATTGCTGAACACTGTCTAGAGCTAGATCATGCCATAAAGTATGAGGATACCAAGATTCTAGCACAAACACCCAGATTTTGGGACAGTGTCATAAGAGAATCGATTGAGATTAAAATGGCTGACGATCTTATGAACCGTGATACAGGGTACCAGCTAAGCAGAGCCTGGGATCCGGCTCTGGAATTGTTAAAGGAGCAACGGGGACAGCTGCAACACTACACAAACAGAAGAACCAGAGACATGGAGATGGTAAACGAGCCCCTGACGGACTGCCAGGAGCACCAGACCGAAGATGGAACACCCAGAAGTGGGACTGGTGGGCGCGGACCGCAGAGGGAACATCCAGAGCCGCAGCAGATGAAAAACGGAGCGGCAACGCTCCAACAGGTCGTGGTGAGCGGGCGCGGACCGCAGGGGGAACGCCTGGTACCCCAGACCGTAGATGAAACCCCCAGGAGCGGGTTTGGTGGGCGCGGACCACAGAGGGAACACCTAGAACCGCAGCGGACGGAAAACGGAGCAGAAACGCTCCAGCAGGTCACAGGGAATGGGCGCGGACCACAGAGGAAGCGCCTGCAGCCGTTGGTGGAGGGGGAAGTCCATAGGCATAAATACTGGACCAGGTCCACTCGAGGAGCAGTCTCAGGTCGCACCTGATGAAGGTCTCGAGCTACGTGACCGAAATATCGTGCAAGTACGACGCTGATATCCGGCAGAACACCCGACAACCCAAGATGTCATTAGATCGCCGGGAAAGCCTGAAGAGTTACAATTGCGTTATTATTCAGTATAAATGCATGTGGCGGTAATCCTGACGCATCTAATGATCGAAAGAATTCTACAGGATACAACTGCTTGTCAGACCCCTCAATGGACTACAAGTAGCCACAATTGTAGTAAATCTTTTCATTTCCCTCCACAATCTCTTCATTTCTTTTAGTGTAGTTTTAATTTTTTGGACACAATATTGATGTGCTGATAAATTCTATCACATTTTCAGCACTAATGGTGTTGGTTGGAAATACTCTCTGTACTATTTCTTCTGTCTGCAGTAGACGATTTTGGAATCTTGGCGGTGTCCAGTGGAACTTCTTGTTGGATGTCACGCTGTCCGTTACCTCCTTTTAGGAGGCGAGTGTTTCTTGATTATCTATGCACATATTTCTGGCGAGTTTTCATTTTACAGCTGTGGACCATAATACTATGGTTGTACATTCTCTTCAAGAACAGTCGTTGTGCTTCCGTGCCTAATAACGGCTAAACTAGTCTGATGTTTCCACAGAAAATTATAATTTCTTTCAGAAGGATTTGTTGACACGTGTAATATCCCGCAGGATTCGATAATCACTCCCAAGTATATTCGTTTGGGAAAGTCTTCTTGTATGATGGGCAGAAAAATGGTTCAAATGGCTCTGAGCACTATGGGACTTAACATCTATGGTCATCAGTCCCCTAGAACTTAGAACTACTTAAACCTAACTAACCTAAGGACATCACACAACACCCAGTCATCACGAGGCAGAGAAAATCCCTGACCCCGCCGGGAATCGAACCCGGGAACCCGGGCGCGGGAAGCGTATGATGGGCAGAGTTAATGGAGTATCGCAGTGGTCAGGGTTACTATTTATGGCGAAATCGTATGCAAATTATCAAGTTATAAGTAGTTTAAAACAAACAAAATTGTGTTGGTAATAAGGTAATATGAACAGCGCGTCTCTTATTCGTGACTGATAAGTTACCGTCGTTGGGATCCGTCACTGAGTAAAACAGAAGTAATATCCGGCATTCCCCAAGGGTGTGTTATAGGCTCTCTATTGTTCCTGATCTACATTAACGACATAGGATACAATCTGAGTAGGCCTATTAGAATGTTTGACGGTGATGCTATCATTTTCCGTCTTGTAAAGTCATCATATGACCAAAACTAATTGCGAAACGATTTAGATAAGATATCTGTATGGTGCGAAAAGTGGCAATTTACCCTGAATAAAATAAAAAAAAATCTGTGAAGTTATTCATATGACTGCTAAAAGAATTCCGCTAAACTGCGATTACGCGATAGGTCACACAAATCTGAAGGCTTTAAATTCAACCAAATACTTAGGGAATTAAATTACAAATAACCTAAATTTTAACGATCCCGTAGATAATGTTGTGGGTAGAGCAAACCGAAGACTGCGATTCATTGGTAGAACACTTAGAAGGTGCAAGAGGTCTACTAAAGAGACTGCTTACACCACGCTTGTCCGCCCTATTCTGGAGTATTGCTGTGCGGTGTGGGATCCGCATCAGGTGGGACTGACGGTTGACATCGAAAAAGTTCAAAGAAGGGCAGCTCGTTTTGTATTATCGCAAAATAGGGGAGATAGTGCCACAGACAAGATACGTGATTTGGAGTGGCAATCATGAAAACAAAGGCGTTTTTCATTGCGACGAGACCTTCTCATGAAATTTTAATCACCAGTTTTCTCCTCCGATTGCGAAAAATATTCTGTTGGCAGACATCTACATAGGGAGAAATGATCATCACGATAAAGTGATAGATATCAGCGATCGCACAGAAAAATTTAAGAGCTCGTTTCTCCCGCGCGCCATTCGTGAGTGGAATGGTACAGAGACAGCTTGAAGGTGGTTCATTGAACCCTGTGCCAGGCACTTTATTGTGAATGGCAGAGTAATCACGTAGATGTAGACGTATATGTACTTTTCCTTATGGCAGTTAACAGTCTCTTTTATGTTAAAGTTTTCCGGGCAACATTGGTACGCAATGTCAGAATCCGGTTGAAAAACCTTTCTTACTATACTCATTCATCACTATACGATTAGTATGTGTAGAGAAATGGGAATGGTGACTTCAGCAATAATATATTGTATTCGCGACAAATTAGTCCGTCGGTATAGGGTCTGATATATTAATGGAGGTAGATGTTAATAATATAGTTGCCGTATTTACTTTACGTGTGTGTTGTAAGCCTGACATTGGCTGGTACTGAATTTTATTGCTTATATTGTTGCAGAGGTGGCTGCCAGGGACCTACATTCGTCTGTCAAATTGAATGAAGGTTTCTTGCGGATTTATTGGATTCCCAAGTGCTTCTGAACATGAGAAGTGCAAAAAGTGTATAACAAATTCCTACTTTCGCTGCCTCGTTATCCTGTGACCTGTTGCTGCGACACACCTAGGATTAGGCAAGTAGTGTTTCAAGAATATGTGACTCGCTGTAGTTCTTACCTGGCTGGCTGACATCTCTGTTGATCGTTTGTACTCGATATAGTTTCTAAAAGCACAAACTATTAATGTTGCAAGACCTAATTACAAGGGTTCTGTGACACACTGATGGCAAGTGCACTTATAAAAAATAGTGCAATAAATGATTATCTTACTTCCGCAGCTACAGGCGGATTCACCTCTACGGTTGTGTCGAAAGGTCATTTAAACATGAGAAACTGAATTTATAAAACTATGTCTAGAACGAAGAAGCTGCTGTCATTACGAAAATAATATAAAAAACGAAAGAAAAATGTTGCACTAGTGTGATGCAGATAAGGTTCACTTAGATGCAAGATATAATTGTCTTGATCGTAGTTCTTCTTTAGTAAAAGCACTAATCATTGTTAGCTTCGTTATTTGGAAGTTAGTTCCAAAGTGGCTCAAATGGCTCTGAGAACTATGGAACTTAACATCTGAGGTCATCAGTCCCTAGAACTTAGAACTACTTTAACCTAACTAACCAAAGTACATCACACACATCCATGCCCGCGGCAGGATTCGAACCTGCGACCGCAGCAGTCGCGAGTTTCCGGACTGAAGCGCCTAGAACCGCTCGGCCACCACGGCCGGCGAAGACAGTCTTTCCTGCAAATATTGCGTGAATGTGATGTATCCACAGAGAGACTGAACAACTGCGTGGGAAGTGATGATATTAGATACGTCCAAATTGTCAGGGAAAGCCATAGCAGGCAGGTCGAGCGAAGTGGCCGAGTAATCACGTATTCAGGAGCATGGTAGTTCAAATCAAGTTCCGCGGGCCCGTATTTAGTTTTCTTGTGGATCCCCCAAAATCAGTTAGGGCCGACGTCACAATGGCTCCCCTAAAAAGTATACATCCGATATTCTACCTCATCCTTACCCATGGATATTGCCATCTTTTCTCATCTGCATTGTAACTGAATCGATGAAAGACACAGGTGCAAAGAATCCATGGAAAGTGTACTGATTCAAACGTTGCGGGAAAGGATCAAACTGTTCAAAACGGAATATCCTTGAACCATCACCAACGTCACAAAATAAGGCTTATTCACTTTCTATTAGGGTTTCAAATTTTACTGCGAGCTTAGTAGGCATTGCGGAGAAGCAATATTTGTTGCCACAACAGTCCGAATGTTAGCAATTGGCAAAATTTTTGATAGAGCAGTATTCCAAACGCACAGCGTGGAAGTTTAATAGTGTGTGGCCTTTCTCTGGTGTTATTTGTACGTTAAATCTCTTACGTTTTATCTGTTATGTGCAAAACAAAATTACTGGGGTCACAGGTGTCGAAAATCGTCCCTACGGGAAAGTGGAAGACTCATACAGGGCATAATGTACACCGGGCTGACAAAAACTGGACACACCAGAAAAACAACACACTACCACGGTTAATACTGTGTAGGAAAACTTTGGCATTTAATATACTTTCCAGTCGCCTTGGAATGGGACAGTACAGGTCCTGCTGTTTTTCATTGGAAAGTTAAACCATTGCTTCCACAACATACTTCAGGTAACGTGGATGGAAGTGGATAATTCCGCACCATTCCCTCTACAGTAGACCGCAAAGGCTAGGTGACATTGAGATGTGGTGGCTGTGGTGGCGAAGGGAGATAAGACAGTTCATACTTGCACTCACAAAGCTAGTCGATGCGAACTCTGTGAACAGGGTCCCAACCTCAGTTGAGAAACAATCATTACATCATGTGGTCGACGTGATGAACCAAAATGGGCACATAGTCCTTGGAAGTATTGTGGCCTTGCACAGTAACCGTGGGGCCCATGGAGTACCACGATATGGCTACCCAAATCATCACCGAAAGCCCGCCATATTTCACTGTTGGGGTGTAAATTCGGCCAGAAGCGGAATGAGCGAGAATTAAGACTCATCCAACCAAATGACACTCTTCCATTGCTCCTTAGTCCTGGATTTACGGTTTTGGTACCAAGAGTTCTTGTTACGCATATCTACATAATTGTTGAATGGTTTTGGAATTCCAGCTCTCCCGGCAGTTTCCATATTATCTATATCTACATGGATACTCTGCAAATCACATCTAAGTGCCTGGCAGTGTGTTCATCGAACCACCTTCACAATTCTCTATTATTCAAATGTCGTACAGTGCGGGAAGAAATAACATTTATATATTTCCCGACGACCTCTGATTTCCCTTATTTTATCATGGTGACCGTTTCTCCCTATGTAGGTCGGTGTCCAAAAAATATTTTGACATTCGGAGGAGAAAGTTGGTGATCGTAATTAGGTGAGAAGATTCTGCCGCCACGAAAAACGCCTTTGTTTTAATGACGTCCACCATAAATCCTGTATCGTAACAGTGACACCCTCTCCCCTGTTCGCGATAATACGAAACGGGTTGTCCTCCTTTGAACTTTTTCGAAGTACTCCGTCAATCCTATCTGTTAAGTACCCCATACCGCGCTGCAGTACTCTAAAATAGGACAAACGTAGTGTAGGCAGTCTCCTTAGTAGATCTGTTACATTTTCTAAGTGTCCTGCCAACAAAAATCTGTCGTTGGTTAGACTTCCCCACAGCTCCCTTCGTGTTGTTTTGATGCTGACAGGGTTCTCCAACCCAATATTCAGTTCTGCAGTGACTTTTGGAGGTGTCGTTCACTTACATTTCGTCACAGCGCTCTTTAATGATTATCCGTCAGAATTACTCAACACACACTTTTGTTCATGTTGCGTTTCTCACGGTGTTTCCATGCTTTTGTCCAGCCCTGCACTTCTCAATACCATACAAAAGTTCGCGAATACTATAAAGTAAGTAGCCATAAAATAGTAAAAACAAATTAGCATAACCTGCAGCTTCCGTGATAAGACAATCGGGAGTAAAGTATTCATCAAGGATGCTTGCAGATTGTCTTGTCACATTTTTTTTTCTCGCGCGTATATAAATTAATGTTTATGATAGAAATATAAATGAACTAGTAAAAATATTCTTACTGTGATGCATTACTACGTCGGAAGCACTAAGCACACAAGTTGTAGTTTGCGAAAGACTGCACTTGGAGGGCTATGTTGAACGGAACGAGGCGGTAATTTCCAGAAAATTTCACCTGATTCTCCCTTCCATCAGGAAGATCCTTGCTTACCTCGTCTCTTTTAAAACCGTTTAGATGTTAACACGGACTTCCATCTCTGTAGGCCACGGCTTCTAACATGCAATTTAATGACTGAATTTTTAAATGGCTTTCGGGAATACTACTTAGATGCTACAATAAAGTCGAAAGAAAGTGAGAAAAACGCCCTATCTGGAAGCCAGTCTGAAGATATTAATTATAGCTAGTATGACATGGTCTAATTACATCCTCCATAATATTCACAAAACATTACGCGGTATCTGTTTCCATGTTTCTTCACTTTTAATCAACGCATAAGTTAACAAATAACTTCAAGTTGTTTTCTTAAGCAAGAAACATACTCACAAGTTTTACGTGTTCACAATCTTAATGGTGGTATTAGACTGAGTGCAGACATTTCCCGTGGGAAAGTCAATCTCACTTTTAATTAAATAAGACAAGCACTCGTAGAGCAAACATGCACACAGGTTCCTCACACTTGCACCCAGCTTGCCAGCAGGAAGGCAGGTTTTATACTATGATATCCGAAATCTTCCTTGTTTATCCACACAGGGTACACTACTATTATTCGTTGGTTAAATCCACCAATCTCTCGCAAAGTTAAATTAACACTCCTAATAAACTTTGCAGGTCAGTTTCGAATAACTGAAATTGTTGTAGTTATGTAGACATCAGTGTGAATAAAGCCTTCAGAATTGTTTGAAGAATTTGTTAATCATTTAAACGTTAACTGTTAAAACTAGAGATTATTCATCTTGGCACCAAATTTAATACAGGACGCCCTGCTGTCTTTCCATGCTAGAGTTGGGGGTTGGGTTGTTTGGGGAAGGAGACCAGACATCGAGGTCATCGGTCTCATCGGATTAGGGAAGGACGGGGAAGGAATTCGGCAGTGCCCTTTGAAAGGAACCATCCCGGCATTTGCCTGGAGAGATTTAGGGAAATCACGGAAAACCTAAATCAGGATGGCCGGACGCGGGATTGAACCGTCGTCCTCCCGGATGCGAGTCCAGTGTCTAACCACTGCGCCACCTCGCTCGGTTTTCCATGCTAGAGAACAATGTCGCGTAGCCTCATAGCTTTCCCACCCTCTCTCTCCTTATGGTATGACCGCCTGCTACTTGTTCCTGCTCTCGTTCCTACCAGCTCGTATACCTACAGCAACGTAAGCAGCTGGATAGGATGTAGTAATACATGGCCCGCAATGTGGCATAAACACCATAAGCTATACCCTCCGCAAGCTTCTTCATCTGAGAAATAACTAATGCAAACCCATAACCATTCAAAGATGCGTACTGTATTCACGCCAAGGCGTTCCTCTGCAGTCTCCAGCCCCACTCTTCCCTCCATTATCACACCGATTACGAGTGACTCAGGATAAGTCCTATCTCCCGAACGCCTATTTTAGTCAAGTAGTACAACGCATTTCTATTTTTCTCCAGTACAGATCAACAGCTCCTCATTTGATTTTCGATCCACCTGTCTGCTCTTCAATATCCTTCTGTAGCATCATATTTCAAACCAAAAGTGTTCTTAGCATTTACATTTACATTATAAGTCAACAAAATCCACTTCTTCAGAAATACTTTTCTTCACATAGCCAGCCTGCATGTTATTTCATTTTACTGTGGCCGTTAGTAATTTTGCTACCTAGAAAGCTAAAATCATCTAATGCTTTTAGTGTGTCACTGCCTAATCTATTTCCGTTGGCATCGCCCGATTTATTCGACTACATCCCATTATCTATGTCTTATTTCTGTTAATGGTGCTCTTATCTCCTCTTTTCAAGACAATATCGATTCCATTCAAAGGCTGTTCCATGTCTTTTGGCGATTATGGCAGAATTACAAAATCATCGATAAACCTCAAAGTGTTTGCTTCTTCTCATGGAAGTTAAATTATCTTTCCAAATTTCTCCTTAGCTTCCTTTACTGCTTGCTTATTGTACATTGAGGTTAGTCTCCGACCATGTCTCTCTACATTCTTAACAATTGCTTCCCTTGTATCTGCACTATGGTTCTACACGTGCTGCAAGTAACCTAAGACTTCGGGTGAATGTTGACTTGCGCATTCCAGTATTTCTTCGGGACCCAATCTGATCTTCCCTACGCCCGCTTCTACCTGTTTTTCCATTCTTCTGTATATAATACGTGTCAGTGTTTTGCAACCATGATTTATTAAACCGATGGTTCGATACTGTTCACATATGTCAGCACTTGCCTCCTTCAGAACTTGAGTTAAAACATTCTTCCTAAAGTCTGGAGGTTTTTCGCCCGTCTCACATATTTATATACTGTGCGGAAAACTTCCGCTCTAGCAAGGATCTCAGTAATTGTCAGAGAATATCGCCTACTCCAAGGGCCTTGATTCCACTTCTATCTTTCAGTTTGCCGTCGAATAACTCTCAGAGTAACGTGACTCCCATTTCTGTATCTACTTCTTCTACTTCTCTTCAGTAGACCTTGTCCGTATTCCTTCCAGCTTCCAGCTTTCCCTGCTATACTTAGCAAGGCTTGTCATCTGGGTTCTTTATATTCATACATGTTCTCCCCTTTTATAGAAAGGTCTCTTTAAATTTCCTAAAGGTGGCGTACATTTTTATCCTAGTTAAGCATATTTCTGTGGCCTTCCATTTGTCCTCTAGCCATTCTTGCTCAACCATTTTGTATTTTCTATTAGTCTCATTTTTTAAAGTCATTATACCTTCTCGCCTTATTCATGTGCTGCATTTTTATATTTTCTCGTTTCTTAAAGTCCGTTGAATATCTTCTACAATATCCTAGGCGTTGTATTTTTTTAAATACGTCATTCTCTGCTGGCTTAACTATTTAATCTCTCAAAGATATTCTTTCTTCTTCTGTTATATTCCTTTGTCTTGTCTTAATCCCACTACCTCTAAGTTTCTACATTCTCTGATTCTTTCAATTTATCCGTGTCCCATTTTCTTAAATTCAAACCATTCTGCAATTTAATCAGTTTTAATCATCAGTTTATAACCAACAAATTATGGGACAGAGTTCACAGCTGCTTCTAGTAACGTCTTACCGTTTAAAATTTAGATTCAGAATCTCTCTTTACCATAATACAATCAGACTAAAACCTTACAGTGTTCCCGAATGTCTCCCACGTAAAGAACATTCTGTCATGCTTCTTAAACGAAGTAGTAGCAATGGTTACATTACGTGCTGTGGAAAAGTTTAGCATGCGGCATGTTCTTTAATTCGTCTCCCACAGTTCATGGTTTTCTACTACTTTTCCTCTTTTTTCTTTTCCTACTATGGAAACTATCGAATTCCAGCCACCCATCACAATTAAATTATCGTCTTGCCTAATCATATGAATAATTTCTTTTATCTCGTGGCTCATTCTTTCCATCTTTTCTCCGCATGGGGAGTTAGTCCCCATGTCAAACATTAGTATTGTAGTGGATGTTGCCTTCCTGTCACTTTTGACTACGATAATTCGTTCACTAATGAGGAGGTATTAAATAGAATTGGGGAGGAGTTTGTGGCACAACTTGACTAGAAGAAGGGATCGGTTGGTAGGACATGTTCTGGGGCATCAAGGGATCACCAATTTTGTATTGAAGGGCAGCGTGGAGGGTAAAATTGTAGAGGGAGACCAATAGATGAATACACTAAACAGATTCTGAAGGATGTAGGTACTGGGGGATGAAGAAGCTTGCACATGATAGAGTAGCATGGAGGGCTGCATCAAACCAGTCTCAGGACTGAAGACCGCATATGCTGTTCATAGTAGCATACCCGCATTACTATTTTCTTATTCATTAGTAGGCCAACTATCGTATGATGTCTATTTGTTGTTCTTGGAGGGAGATGTAATCAGCCCAGTGGAGGGTGATCTACTCATCCCTATTTGTTTTTATAACCCTGTACTGAATTGACCAGAATAGCTGTTCTTCCTGCCAACACACTTCACTAACTCACACTGTAACTTCAACCTATCAATTTCTTTTTCTAAAATTCTCTAGACTACCATCACGATTACGGAATATAACATTCAAAGCTCCGACCCCTATAATGCCAGTTTTGTTTTCCATTATGACAACATCAGTAATAGTCTCCGTCCGGAAATACGATTAAGGGACTGTTTTACCTCTGCAATAGATTACATAAGATGATGCAACCGTCATGGAACTAAAGAGTAGAACTGCTTTTCCTCGGGAAAAGAAATAACGGCTGCAGTTTACCTTTCCTTTCAGTCATTCACATTACGATCACAGCAAGCCAATAATGGAAAAAATTTTATGATGCAAGATGCGTGAGTCATAGAGCCCGTCAGTCAGGCGACTCCCCACACCGTTCCGTTGTAGTTGTACCTACGGTACAGTTACTAGTATCGTTGAGGTCCTCAGGCCTTACAAAGCCTTACAAAGTCCATAGTTCGTGGGGGGCGGGGGAGAAATTAACATACATTTGTCTGTAGAAATTTATAATTAATACAATCAATTATAAGAGTAGAATAGGAAATATAATAATAAGGTCAGTGTTATCAATCAGTATATGAGTGACAGCTTTCAAATGTTATTAATCAGTATATCACTGTCAGCTTTCAAGTATTACCTCCTTCTATAGCTATAAGAACGAAACAAATTAAAATAGTGGAGGCCTTTGGCTGTATGTTATCGTCAGAAAGTCTTTGGTCGTCCTTTATGCTGTCACTCGCTGTCTGAAGACATTCATCGTCGATTCAAACTGGATTCATTTATCCGTTTGGTCAGGTTTCACAACACAGATGTTTCGGACATAACTTCGTTAGATCGTTAACTGTTCGTTTATTCCCTGTGACATGCGATATCCGTAGCATATGATCTACAAAATGATATTAACTGAATTTGTCGCTGAACTTGTAACGAATTAAGTACAACTAACAAAAAAGCGGAAATACACGAGTTCCGTGTGAGATGCCATTTTAGTGGTACTGTGCAACAGTTCATGTGCATTACTGTGAACAACGCACTACATTTCGGCGAACAACGCGCTGCCATGTGGCTTCGATATACAATTAGAACCCAGTGGGGGTCGAGACATCGACTCACACACAATCACACAGACTGAAACATGGAGTGCTGCGTCGCCTACGAGCCTTAGTGGGAGGACGACACGTCGCACGAGGGATTCGCTAATTATCTGACGCCCACTACCTCACTGTGAATAGGTACCGATCGTTCGTGACTACCTTGCTTTTCCGTATAATCGACGAATGCTTGGAGAGTGATAACGCTGTGGATTCGTCTGTTCATAAAATGGTTCAAATGGCTCTAAGCACTATGGGACTTAATGTCTGAGGTCAGCAGTCCCATAGACCTAGAAATACTAAAACCTTACTAACCTAAGGATATCACAGACATGAATGCCCGAGGCAGGATTTGAACCTGCGCGCACAGCAGTAGCGTGGTTCCGGACTGAAACCCCTAGAACCGTTTGGCCACAGCGGCCGGCTGCGCCAAAAGGGCGCGTTATTGTGTTACAGTATGTTGTTTCCCAGACCCTCCTTAGATTTCTATTTGATTTATATATATGATGGGACCGCTACAGATATTTTGGGACGAAAAAGTTGTAGTCTCACACTTATAGAATGCAAACACCTCGCCTGCCGTGTTCTGCCGAGAGTGTAGAGCCATAAATTCCAGTAGTTTTCACAGACCCTACCGGAATGTGGCTCTCCTGTCAGCAGTCTTCGCTGCATTCTACGCCCAAGCCTCTTTGTTGCCCAACTTCTGGGACCTTTACTGTACTTTACAACGTCCTCACCAAAGGAAAAGGCTTTAGGAACGTGAGAGCGGCGGTCATCCTGTGCACAGTTCCGACGACACCACTGCTGTCCGCACTGTATCGGTTCGCGACACCAGTCCCCTCGTCCTGTCCAGCGGACACAACACTCTACGGCGAACGCTTTCCTACATCTACATCTACATCTACGTTTATACACCGCAAACCACCCAACGGCGTGTGGCAAAGGGCATTTTATGTGCCACTGTCATTGCCTCCCTTTCCTGTTCCAGTCGCGTATGGTTCGCGTGAAGAATTACTGCCGAAAAGCCTCCGTGCGCGCTCGAATCTCTCTAATTTTATATTCGTGATCTCCTCGGGAGGTATAAGTAGGGGGAAGGAATATATTCGATACCTCATCCAGAAACGCACCCTCTCGAAACCTCGACAGCAAGCTAAACCAAGATGCAGAGCGCCTCTCTTGCAGAGTCCGCCACTTGAGTTTGCTAAACATCTCCGTAACGCTATCACGCTTACCAAATAGCCCTGTGACGAAACGCGCCGCTCTTCTTTGGATCTTCTCTATCTCCTCTGTCAAGCCGACCCAGGACGGAACCCACACTGATGAGCAATACTCAAGTATTGGTCGAACGAGTGTTTTGTAAGCCACCTCCTTTGTTGATGGACTACATTTTCTAAGGACTCTCCCAATGAAACTCAAACAGGCACCCGCCATTCCAACAATTAATTTGACATGATCATTCCACTTCAAATCGTTCCGCACGCATACTCCCAGATATTTTACAGAAGTAACTGCTACCAGTGTTCGTTACGCTATCATATAATCATACAACAAAGGATCCTTCTTTCTATGTATTCCAATACATTACATTTGCCTACGTGAAGGGTGCCGGCCGGAGTGGCCGAGCGGTTCTAGGCGCTACAGTCTGGAACCGCGCGACCGCTACGGTCGCAGGTTCGAATCCTGCCTCGGGCAAGGATGTGTGTGGTGTCCTTAGGTTAGCTAGGTTTAAGCAGTTCTACGTTCTAGGAGACTTATGACCTTAGAAGTTAAGTCCCATAGTGCTCAGAGTCATTTCAGCCATTTTTTTTTTTTTTTTTTACGTTAAGGGTCAGTTGTCATTCCCTGCGCCAAGTGCCTATCCGCTGCAGATCTTCCTGCATTTCGCTGCAATTTTCTAATGCTGCAGCTTCTCTATGTACTACAGCATCATCCGCGAAAAGCCGCGTGGCCTATCTTGCGTCGGCGCCACCTTTCACTAACTGCGTTAAGTTAATGGTGCCTTCGGTCCGCTTTGATCTGCTGTCTCTCTTTGAAACTGCTAGCCCAGCCAAATGTAATTCTGAAGAAATAAAACGCCTACAAGTACTTCATGTACTGGAAATCTCTGTCGGATTATCTGTAACAAAATTAGAGAAATAAGCTACTTTCAAATCAAGTTAATTCGATCTATGTGTCACTCTTTACACTTTGCATCCCAGAAATCGATAATGTGAAAATCGACGATAAAGTCAGTTCCGCCGTCTTTCAAGTTTGATCCACATATTACTGGTTTTGCAATACAGCGGTGAACCAAGCCTCCTTGATGTTCTTTTTGGAAATGTACTGGAATTTCCGACTACATGAGGCTGTAGAGTCATACTATAGACGTGGGCATAAAAATAATCCTTGTCCTGCATCAGAAATAATCCTTCCCCTTCAAATGGAGTCATTTTTACATGTGTGTAGAGTTCAAGGTCGTGTCGTATTCACAGGTTTCTTTGATTGGGCTTTGTGACTTACCTCAAGACCTTTATCTTATTTCTAATTCCCCCCTTCGCCCTTTTCTGTTCTGAGTAGCGCATTCAGTAGCATATAGAGTCTCTCGATGTGTTAATGTGTTGTAATTTCGTATCTCGGCTTTAACTGATATTATTTGTTTACACACTTTTTGTTAGTTGATATGCTGTTTTCATTGTCTGTGATGGAAGGACATATTCCTCAGAGGTGCTAATCACGAATACTTTTCTAGTTTGTGTGTATTCTTTCATACACCCCGGTACCGCTAGTGGTAATGTTGTACTATCCACACACTATGTCATTTAAACATGACATCCTCGCATGTTCAGCTGAGAGTAGTCATAATTTGCAGGAATGGTTTTATAGCATTCGCTGCTCAACCGTAATGTTTTTAAGAATTATGGTTTTATATTTCTTTCGTCAGTATTAGCATTAATTTCTCAACTGTGAAATTAAACTACTTCGAGATAAAAAATGATTCGGTTGTAGAATTAATCGACTACAGCGTACAGTATTCCCAATTATGAAAGGCCACCTTTTCATCGTCCCATATTGGAATTTCATTGCTGATGCTTAACAAGTGGATTGGCCTGACGAACACTCTGCTCCTTGGATCGCGACGGATGTTGTATATTTAAAATTTCCCCTAGCATTTACTGTAGTTAAAGGTATAGTAATGATGATGAAATAGTGTGATGGCTGTATTGTACCACAGCGCCGAAGATAAATTAATAAAAATTACCAAAAAAACAACAAAAACGTGTACTATTGCGTATATGAAATTATGTAACTTCTGCTAAACTCAAACGGCATAGGATGTGATTGTATATGCTTGGCTTCCCCACTGGACAATGAGTTTCGATTAAGCAGAAAATGAAAGTAATTTACATGAGAGTTGTTAACGACATGTATATCTCACACTGGAGGTCGACGCTGAAATGTTATGCAATAAATATCTTACTCATAAATCAGAAATGTTACTAGAAAACTATGCATAGAGAGCTGGAGGGAAAGTAAAAAGTTAACTAAATTTTCCGCCGATATATGTCGAAAAAATTTGATATATTGGGCGGAATACATTTATAATGACACTAGCTCGTATTAATAATTCGGGTTCGTGTAGATAAAGTCACAGCGACATCTGCGATCTTTCCAGAAGTGCACATTATGTGTTAGTACTAATTAGAGCTTAATTTCTGCTTTGCTTTTACTGTGTGTTTGTGGCAGTCTTGTTTTGTAAGAACAGTACACTTTGTTGCCTCCGAGGCACGGGCACATGGAGGAGTTATGTTTGGCGAATTTCTTGAAACGGGAAGTATGAAACACTGCTATCCGGGACAGTTACCACCACATGACTCTAGAAAAATTCTTATACCAAAAGTGTACAGACACTCCAGATAAGAGACGAACAAAAATGGCCTTAACACTGATGCACTGTGACTTGTAAAGTTCACTCTAAGTCGAGTTGCTGCACTACGGCAGGAAACGAATGTCTGACACGACATTAAGCTGTATCCCATGCCTATTGTCGCTTCAGTGTGCTTACAGTTAATATTTTCACCCGTATAAATTTTCGCTCTTAATTATGCTACACCCAGTACACGTCTTTATATCTACACATATATTGATAAAGACCGAAAATCTTACCTTCAGTTACTGAAGCTGCCTTTCGAATGGTGAACGTACAATCCCCCGAGCCAGATGTAGGCTGTTAAACAGCAGTCGATAACTTGACGTACTTCATAGGTCTGATGATACTAACATAGCGTCTTGTCATGCACTATGGGTAAGTACTGACTAACTAGTGTCTTTCGGGATAGCGGTAAGGAGTACGTCAAGATAACTGCATTTCTTGGGTAGACATTCTTTTAAATTTCAGTAAATTCAAGCTACGCCCTACTGTTTTGTATACTTCACATTACTCATGTGATCTTTCTCTCTATCTGCCCCTCAATCGACATTATTAATTTCAAATAAATCTATAGCTGTACTGTTTTCTGCTTCCAGGATAGGGGACAGAGTGGAACCAAACTATTTACTAGCGTTATGTGTAGTTGCGAACACTGCAGAATTAACTCGGCACTTAATTGACAGCCGCTTTGTGCGTTTGTTTGTAGTGAAATGTGTTTAGCATGTTGCTCACGCGTTGCTACACCAAAGTCCGGTCAACTATGTGTGTCATTTCCACATCAGAGGAGAAAAACATTTCTGTTATGTACATAATGCATGTTTAAAACACTGATGTAAAATTTGTGTGCACTAACACTGAATTTGGTTTCGCACACGATAAAATTCGCTACCTTTTCCAAGGCTCCGTGATGTGAAGACATTATCATAATTTATGAATACAAAGTACTTTTGCTATGTTGTTATATTAAACACTCTACATAGGGATAAGAACGGCATGATATGATAAATATAGGCACTTAAGTTTCCAGGAAAAATCCGCACTCTGAATGAAAATTACAGACACCATCTACTGTTCCTAGATATGTTCACACAGCGGTAATAAGCTATTTCAGGTAGTCTAGATAGCAGAATTGTAAACGTCCTGTAAGCAGCCAATGACACCGGATAGTAAGGATGATATTTTACCTCTGATAATAACGTTGATAAGTCCCACATCTTCTATAACTCCCATTACTTCTTTATGGTGTTGGGGTACATTCGCGGTCTCTAGGGTGGTGTAGCTCCTGACAACCACATGATTTACTGCATTGGAACAGTCTGTAGTCAACCACCTGTAAGTTATGTCTTAGAACTGACTGCACACGCGTGTAACACTGTCTGTATGACTCCGTATGAGTCATAATTACTCGTATCTTATCTTCGTAGTCCTTACGCACAATGTATGTTTGCGCCAGTAGAATCTTTCCGCAGTCAGTTTCAAATGCCGGTTTTCTACGTTTTCTCTATAATGTTTCTCGAAAAGAACGTCGTCTTCCCTGTAGGAATTCCTATTGGCGTTCCCGAAGCATATCCGTAATACTTACGTGTTGTTCGGTCCTACCGGTAGCAAATCTAACATCCCGCATCTGAATTGCTTCACTGTCATCCTTCAATCCGATTTGGTACGGATCCCAAACACTCGAGCAGTACTCAAGGATAGGTCGCACTAGAGTCATATATGTGGTTACCTTTACTCGTGAAGCTCTCTTTCCTAACGTTCTCTCAATAAATCGAAGTCGACCATTCGTCTTCCCTACCGTAGATCTCACACGCTCGTTCCATCTCATATCGCTTTGCAACGTTACGCCCAGATATATAAACGGCTTGATTGTGTCAAGCTGGGCACAACAGATACTTATCCGAACATTACAGCTTATACCTTCCTACTAATCGGCATTAACCTGCATTTCTCCAAGTTTGCGGCTAGCTACCATTATCAAACAAACGGGAAATTTTCTCTAAGTCGTCACGTATCTTCCTACAGTCACCCAGGTTTGACACCTTACCGTACACCACGGCATCATTAGCATACAATCGCAGATTGCTGCCCATGCTGTCCGCCAAATTATTTATTCATATAGGGAATAACAGCCGTCGTGTGACACTTCCGTGGGGCATTCCTGACAATATCCTCGCTTCTGATGAACACTCGCTGTCGACGACAACATATTGGTTATATTATTTAAGAAGTCATCGACCCACTCACGTATCTGTTGAAGGTTTTCTGAGGCTGAAACGAGGTGCTTTAGTGTAATTGACATGCCATAATTTACTTTCAGTGACCAATGTTTATGATTTTGTGGCCCATATTTTTTTTCCTTTCAAGCCCATATAAGGTCTCACTGAAACATTTATCATTGTTTATCGTTATTTTTATAAATTCAACGGCAACTGATGTAGACTAGTGTATAGTAGAAACCAGTGGCCTTAGCGCCGCTCATACGACAGTATGACAGTTACATACTTTCTGAGCCGTCAGTATCCTGACTGATTTCTTGCGGCCACCACTAATCCCTCTCTCGTTCCAGCCTACTCACCTCAGAGTAGCCCTTACACTCTGTCAACAGGTGTTTCTTGAATGTACTCCAGTGTCAAACTTAAACGCCCTGACGGCCGTGCGTATTAAAGCGCCGCTTCAGGGGTGGGGAGGAGCGCCGATCCCGAATGGAATCCCCTGGCGGGCTAACGACGAGGATCGATGTGTCAGCCAGCCTGGATGCGGTTTTCAGGTGGTTCCCCACATCCGATTAGATTAATACCGGGCTGTTACCGGATTTTCCCCCTCAGTTACACGATTCACACACATTAAGAAAATTTTCTCTCACTTTCACACGACTAATATCAAAAAATGGTTCAAATGGCTCTGAGCACTATGGGACTTAACATCTATGGTCATCAGTCCCCTAGAACTTAGAACTACTTAAACCTAAACTAACCTAAGGACATCACACAACACCCAGCCATCACGAGGCAGAGAAAATCCCTGACCCCGCCGGGAATCGAACCCGGGAACCCGGGCGTGGGAAGCGAGAACGCTACCGCACGACCACGAGATGAGGGCACGACTAATATCACATGCAAACATGTGGAGCACATATAATCTTTCATCGGGTAATATAGGGGACCCGATAGTATATGCAACAGGTCAGCCCTTAAACCAAACATGCCAAATTCATTAATAACCACGTTATTTTGCGCCACTGTGAGAAAGAGGAACAAGACAAATAAGAGTATACCAATCTCCACCTATTCAGATTTTATCCTCAACAGCTTCGTCTGTTGCCATAGATGCTATTCCTTGATATCTTAACATGTGTCCTATCAACCTTTTCCGTCTTCATATCACTGTTTTCCTTCGATCATTACTTATCAGTCCACCAACTTTTCCTCATCCTTCTATAACACAGCGTCTTAAATACTTCGTTCTCTCCTTTTCAGTTTTACCCAGTATCCCTGATTCATAACACTGCGCTCGAACATTTATCCTCAGAAATTTAACGTACAGCCCACTAATGAGCTACTTGGGCCGGGAACTTACATTTTATAGTGCAATCAATAGCTCGTCACACATCAAGGAAGTGGAGCTGCTAGCCATGCATTGCAGTCCAGTTGTGTTTCCATACACCAACTGCCGCCTAAATGTCTTAAGCTTACTCTTCCTTCGCCCACTATCGGACTTTAAAAGTATACGTGAGTTTCATCAACTATGTATCACACAGTTTAAGATATTTTGATAAGGGGGGTAGGACGTCAGACGGGCCGACTTGGAGCAGAAGAGGCACAACAGGACATTTTAATTTCCACTGTCTGCACTTTTACAAATATATTCATAAAACATTGTAAGCATGACTACGAAGGATTCAGGATTCACACTCATAGCAGTGGAAGTTCAAAAACATAAGGAAAGAAATTTTTTTAACATGTCAAATTTCATCATTTTTTCACTTACTATTGGCTACATTTGTTGCTATAGGTACATTTCCCTTCATAAGTAAGAGAGATTCGTCGTTGAGTTTTACACTGCTTATCAAACACAAACTCCTTAATGCTAAACTTTAGAGTTTTCGAAATCTCTTAAAAATTGTGGTAAATACTGACATAATTAGCAACAAAATTTGTGTTTTCAAAACATGAGGTTGGAAATGTAACAACTCGTTCATTTTTTCATGAATAAAATAAATTGTAGAGTTTCATACACCTGTAAGTATGGTTTGTATGCTGTGTAAAATTTATCGACGTATCTCTCTTACTTGCAAAGAAAAGTGTACCCATAGCAACAAATTCAGCCAACAGTAAGTGAAAAATTGATAAAATTTCACATGTAAAAAAAAATTGTTTTGTTATGTTTATGAACTTCCACTGCTATGAGTGTGAATCCTGAATACTTTCTGGACATTCTGACAAAATTTTATGAATTTATTTGTAAAAGTATAGACACTGGAAATTAAAATATCCTGTGATGCCTCTCCTGCTCCAAGTTGGCCCGTTTGATGTCCTATCCCCCTTAACAACCATGGCCAGCAGCGACTCAGGAAACGCTAACAACAGCCACAATTCAAGGAAACAACTGGAGGTGAAATAGATCAACAAAGAACTCTCAATGATCGCAACAGACCTATAGGTATCAAAAAGAAAATTGCAGTTAACACCTCAAAATCCAAGACGTAACTGAAGTTCACGAACCGAAGCTGAAGCTTGCCGGTTCCAAAGGGGCCCCATAATTCAGCACAGAAAAACTGGCTTTAACTCTCTCATCGATGTGCTACGTCGCAAAGTAGGCTGGCCAGGTTACACACGAAGACGGCACTCAGTCAGCCACGGATTCAGAACCACGCACCGGACTCCGTGCCCAAGACGTTTTCCCAGGTGCTCTCCTTAGTCGCCGAGCGGACCTCTCACACAGTCGTCTTCGCTCCGTTACCACTCGCCAATCGCCATGCCACATCACGCACCGCCCCCCCCCCCATCAACAATCTCGAGCAAATATCTTAGTGGCCTCAAAACAGAGGAACATTACACGACAGTTGGAGCTAGTGGCGCCAGAAATTCGAAAGGCGACGCCAGCATTCCTGTCACGGCTCAGTTATTTTGCTGCCCGTGTCGTAGAATTCCTTAACTTCATTTACTTCGTGACCAACAATCCCAGTGTTAAGTTTCTCGCTGTTCTTATTTCTGCTACTTCTCATTACTTTCGTCTTTATTCGGTTTACTCCCAGTCCATATTCTGTACTCATTAGACTGTTCATTCCATTCAGCAGATCGTGTACTTATTCTTCACTTTGACTTAGGTTAGCAATGCCATCAGCGAATCGTATCACTGATATCCTTTCGCCTTGAATTTCACTCCCATTCCAGAACCTTTCCCGTATTTCCATCATTGCTTCCTCGATGTACAGATTTAACAGCAGGGACGAAAGACTACATCACTGTCTTACATCCTTTTCAATTCGAGCACTTCGTTCTTGGTCGCCCACTCTTACTATTCCTGGCTCTTGTACACATTGTATATTATCCGTCTCTCCCTATAGCTTACCGCTATTTTCCTCAGAATTTCGAACATCATTTTACATTTTCGAACGCTTTTTCCAAGTCTACAAATCGTATCAACCTACCTCGATTTTTCTTTAGTCTTGCTTCCATTATTAACCGCAACATAAAGCCAAACTGATCGTCATCTAAGACATCCTCAATTTTCTTTCCCATTCTTCTGTAAATTATTCTTGCCATCAACTAGGATTCTTGAGTTATTAAGCTAATTGTGCAATAATTCTTGCACTTGTTACCTCTTGCAGTCTTCTGAACTGTGTGGATCATACTTTTCCGAAAGTCAGAAGGTGTATTGCAAGACTCATACATTCTACACACCAACGTGAATAGCCGTTTTGTTGCCACTTCTCAAATGATTTTAGAAATTCTTATGGAATGTTAATTATCTCTTCTGCCTTATCTGATCTAATGCCTTTCAGAGCTCTCTTGAATTTTGATTCTAATATTGGATCGGGTATTTCTTCTAAATCGACACCTCTTTCTTCCTCTATCACATCAGACAAATCTTCCCCCTCATATAAGCCTTCGGTGTACACTTTCAACCTATCCGCTCTCTTTATATGGAGATGGTATACGTCCGAAAGAACAAATACCATTCGTGACCACGCAGCGCTCTAGAAAGAAATGATGATTAAATCAAGACCCTACGCTGCCGACAGGCATTGATATACATCAACGGAGACAGTTGAAAATGTGTGTCCCGACTGGGGCTCGAACCCGGGATCTCCTGCTTACATGGTAGACACTCTATCCATCTGAGCCACCGAGGGCACAGAGGATAGTGGGACTGCTGGGATTTATCCCTTGCACGCTTCCCGTCAGAACCACATTCCCAACTTAATGTCCACACAGTTCATTCATAGTGCACCTGCCCACTACATTTATTAGTCGCGGCAGACAATCTGACCGAGTCCCTTAAGAGTTCGGTCAATGCGTGTGCATCCGCACTGAAGAACAGGGTCATGACCGGTTAGCCTTAACTATATATGGAGGTGGTATCTGTTCTTTAGGACATATCCGAAAGAGCAGGTACCATCTCCATGTAAAGAGTGCGGATAGGTTGGAAGTGTACACTGAAGGCCTATATGAGGGGGAAGATTTGTCATTTCTATCCGCTCTCTCTTCTGCATTTAAGAGTGGAATTGCCGTTGCTCTCTTAATGTTATCAACCTTCTTTTAATGTCACTGAAGGTTAATTCTATTTTCCTATATGCTGAGTCAGTCCTTCCGACAATAATTTATTTTTCGATTTCCTCACATTTTTCATGGAGCCTCATAGCTTCACAGCACTTCCTATTTATGTCATTCCTCAGCGACTTAAATTTCTACATTCCTAAATTTCCCTGAAATTTTTGTACTTCCTTCTTTCATCAATCAGTTTAAGTATTTCTCCTGTTGTTGAACATCCAACGCGGATGCAGACACTTTACTGGCCACTCTGCCAGTCGCCTGGACATATACGTCCTGCGTGGCCTCCGCACAGCCACCCGTGATGCAGAAATCTGGCCGGACGGTCTTCACAGATCATCTCACGTTTACCTGCTCTGTCACCCTACCCTGGCGACTCACCCGACGCAGCCGAGGCTTATGGACGCTAAACGTCACCCTACTTTTCAAGGAAGCGTGTCGGAAGCAGTTGGTGTCACGAGGCGGCTCTTTCTCAGGCACCTGCCCACGTACACTCCCACGTTGCTGCACTCCGGAAGACCCTGATGGTATGTGGCTGTGACACAGCGAGCTGGCAGAGGACGACATCGGAATTTTACTCTACGTTAGCTGGCGATGTAACCGCCGTCGCCAGAACGTCAGATTCCATACAACGCAATAAAGCCCGTCCACTGCTCATCAGAGCATAGTAGGTACACGGGGTCCGTATCTGTGCGATAATGCAAGACGGCGTCCCCAACGAAATGGCATCACTCTATCACACTGCGCGTGAGAGGAGCCACCTGAAACGTCAGCTGATCACGGCAATCAACACGGAGGCGGGCGGACGCGCCATGACACAAACGGACATAGCGCACACGCTCGCACGGTGCTATGGGAACTTGTACATAAAAGAACCGCGGAACCTACTTGTTGATGAAGAGGTGCTGCATATGTTTCCCGCCCCTCGGGACGTTGCACTTGGTGGTATCCCGCTGTTGCCCATCACATCCGACGAGCTGAAATCGGCCTTTTTCTTTATTCTTTGTTGATCTTAGGTTGTTGTACATTGTTCGTTGTATTTGTTCGGGGCGGACGTCCCATGACACCCGTTCAGGCTTTTCGCTGACCTGACCGAACACGCTGAGCTACCGTGCCGGCGGCATTGGCACGGGGAGCACCGAACATATCGCCAGGGCCAGACGGTTTACCCGATGAATTCTATCGCACTTCCTATGGTCTTGTGGGTAACAAGCGGCTTGAAACGGTTCCGGAACTGGTCCGCCCTGATTCCGTTGTCACCAAGGAATTAACTGACGGCATCCTGATCCCATTACCGAAAATTAATGGTGGTTGTAGGTGGCAGGACTTTCGCCCACTCACGCTCCTTAACAATGACCATAAGATCTCCGCCCGCATCCTTTGCGCGTCTTAACAGCGCTATCGGGAAAACACCCCATACCGGTCAGACATGTTCATGTGGTGTCAGCAACATTCATAGGCGTTGCGAGAATACCGTGACGTAATGGCATTGACGGAGGCCTACAAAATACGAGGCGCCCTTACCGCCATTGATCTCGACTACGCATCCGACCGCCTCGACCACGAATTCGTACGCACAGTTTTGGGAGGCATGAGCCTCTCTCCAGAGTCTTCAAAGGTGGTCCTTAGTTTGATCCATGGAGCGCGTTCATGCATGATGGTGAACGGTCATCAGTCTGGTCACGTTGTTGGACGGTCGCTCGAACCGGCGTTCCAAGGTCTACGGCCGTGATTAGCAGGCATTTGCACACGGGACGTGACCTTTCGCTGCGGTGCATATACCAATGATGTGATGTTCCTGGCCGTGTCAGGGGATGAAATGCACATGGCGCTTCTGTGGCTACCCGAGCACGGCGTGGTCGCTGGGAGCATTTTCAACATATGTGGATGTCGGAGGGGAACTTCTACAAACAACAGCGCTTCGTTTTGACAAGGTACCCGTACTCAAATGTCTGGGAGTGCTGTAGTATAGCAATGTTCGCCGCCCAGCGGCAGCTACATACCACCGACTACTTCACCAGACACATGCTCTGATACGAGGCAACAAGTTGTGTCGAATGGACGTGCTCCTTAGATAACGTTATGTCAGCGTCTATGTTGTCTCCAGACTGAACTATTTTACACACGTCCTTCCCCTAACGGTTACGATGACAGAAAAATTTCAAGCTGCATACGGACATTTCGCGGCGCCGGTCATATTTTTGAAGTCCGGTACACCGCCCTGACACTACGGCAGCTGGCGGGCAGTATCGGTTTGATTCTAGTCTGTGCGCAATTGCTCTGTCTCAGCATTATGCGTCGCACTTAGACCTACGCCCACGACAATCTGACAGGCACCCTGATAGGTGAAGTAGCACGAAGCTCCCTACAACCACCAGTTTCTACGGGACACATTTCACCTGCTCTCACCCACATCAGAGAAGTCTTTATTGGCCTCAGCTACTTACGATCGGACCTTCCGTTAACACGGATGCCCAACATGAAAGACTTAACCAACAGTAACAAACCATCTATACGGTTGCACACCGGCACCTCGAAGTTGGCTGAAACACGGTGAGGCGAGCACTACACAAGCCTTTTCTATCTACGGCGCTGCGTGCGATGTGGTACATGGCTGTGAACGGGAAGCTCGCTACGCAACGCTACTACATTCCACTCATCTGACGGAGGCCCTCTTGTGTCTGAGATTCTCGGTCGCTGATTTGGTTGCGCATCGCCTGACTTGTGGCGCGACCGGTAACTGCTGGCTGTTCACACAGGGCATGCTGACATTACTCTTTTGACGATTGAAGGTGTCCATCTCCCCTGACAATACGTCGCGCCCCGGCAGCGTATATTGTCCACCAGCAGGACGAATGCCGTTAATTGGCTAAAAGGCATGTCCCTTTTCTACGTATTTCGTGATGCACTCTACTTTTGGTCCGTAATTAAGAAGACACATGCGACTCTCAGCTGCCATCAGAAGTACAGGAACCACTTTGCTAATTATTTAGGTTCATTACTGGCGTACCGTCCTGCACATTGGGGAGTTCCGGGTATGAGACGCTGTACCTGAAGAAGACTCCTGTATCATATTAGTCCCCTACACACGGAATAAAGGGGAATACCTAACAACAGACGAGAATATGGCTCGGACGCTCGCTGCTGCAGTTGTAGGTTCCTTTGCTAGTAAAATAAATAAACAAAATTAGATAAACCTCTTAAGTCCTCTCCTTGATCCTCCAGCACGTTGCGTGGGCGTGGTGACGTAACGAACAGGTCTTGGGTGTTGACTTCTGACCTACCCGTCGTCCCCGCAGCGGTTCCTTACGTACAAAAAAAGAAAGAAAAAAAGGCGTTAGAGTACTGGGGCATGAAAGCCAAAGGTTCTGAGCTCGAATCTCGGTGTGACACACAGTCTTAATCTGCGAGGAAGTCTCATATCGGCTCACACTTGGCCGCAGTGCCTGAACTTCATTCTGGAAATCTAATCTTGTCCTCACGACGCTATGTGAGCAATGTGTAGACGGTTGTAGTATACTCCTAGATTCATCATTTAAAAATGATTCTTGGAACTTTGTAAATGGGATTATTTGGCATATTTCAAGTATATGTTATAGCGATTGCAACTCCAATTTCTCCAGCATCTCGGTGGTACTCACTCATGGGCCAAAATACTTGCAACCATTCGTTTTTCCCTTATCTGTACATGTTCAATATCCCCTGTTAGTCCTATTGGGTATAGGTCCCACACACTTGAGCAATGTTCTAGAATAGGTCTCATTAGTGATCTGTAAGTAATCTACTTTGTATGTGGATTGTGTTTTCCAGTATACTACCAAAAAACTGAAGTCTATCATTTGCTTTTCCCACGACTGAGCCTATGGGATCAAAGTGGTTCAAATTGCTCTGAGTAGTATGGAACTTAACATCTGAGGTCATCAGTCCCCTAGAACTTAGAACTACTTAAGCCTAACTAACCTAAGGACATCACACACATCCTTGCCCGAGGCAGGATTTGAGCCTGCGACCGTAGCAGCAGCGCGGTTCCGGACTGAAGTGCCTAGAATCTATGGGATCACTCCATTTCATGTCCCTACTAAGTGTTACGCAAAGTATTTCTATGCGTTGGCCGATTCCAACTGTGACTCATTGATATTATAGTCAGAGAGCAGTACGTGTTTCGTTATGTTAAGTGCAGAGTTTTACATTTCTCAACACATAAAGCAAGTTTCGAATCTATGCAGCACTTTGAAATCCAATAAAAATCCGACTGAATATTTATGCAGTGTCTCTCAGACATAACTTTATTATAGACAGCTGCATCATCTGCAAAAAGTCTAGGTTTACTGTTAATATAGACCACAAGGTCTTTGATGTGCAATAATGGTTGCGATGAAATGATATGTTAAATTAATGTTACTGAAAACTTACAAATCATTATTTTTAGTTCTGTACATTACTCTTATACGAATTAAAACTAGTAATTAATATTGAGTTTTGATTTGATTTCTTTTCCTATATTGTAAAAATTTACTTTGGATAAGTAATGGATCGATACAAGGCACTCTGCTAGTTATTATTTTAGCTATAAACATACATTTTCCGCCAATTATTAGTTAATCGGTCCACAGAAAATTTCTGTATATTGCTAGCAGTTACTCCAGAAAATGGAGCCCCAACACAGAAGCCCGTGTACAATGTAACAACACGCTGTTGTTAGATAGTTATGTGATTCTTCTTTTTCAGTGAAGAATCATTAATATTGTTAGGCGCAAAGTAATTCTCACGACATCTGCCAAATCCATATTCAATCCTCATAACTTAATAGTTCAACATTTGTTCAGAAGTAACATGTATCATACTGTATATTTGATATCTTGATATAATTTAGAATTTTCCAGTTCGTTAACAAAGCTGGCATGATTTATCAGTAAAAGTATAGAAGCAAGATGGAAATTTAACGGTTGTTTCTTGTACATTAAGTTCAGTGTCCATTTAAATCTAGAGGTTCAAACTCATAAATACAATCTATCAAGATCATCCTGCACAGAATAAAGGGAACTGTCAAGATGAGGATATGAGTACCTCTTCTTCTGTACCTGTAAAACACGAAGTACGTCGAATATTATACAGCTGCATGTTTTACAGGTTTTTGATACTTCATTAAGCATTCCTTTTGCCTACTATTCTATGGTATAATCGATTATGTACCCCTACCAGGCGGCTTACCGAAAGAAGGTTATTTTGATCGAAACATAATTATTTCCTTGTTTAGCGTGGCTAGATGCACGCCTGTAACATAGTACCCAGTTAAAGCAATCTTTCAGTCATAGTTATTTGAATCGGAGTGCATTAACAGTATATGGGAACCAGAACGAACTCTCAGCAACACAATCCGATATTCCTAGAAATACCAATGACTCAATGACTCGCAAATTGAATTTTGGCCACGAAGACCTTGGATATCTTTTATGGTTCTTTGCAGCTGCCGTATGTGTCACTTAGTTTATATACACTGAGTGACAAAAGTCATGGGATAC
The DNA here is from genome assembly GCF_023864345.2 of Schistocerca serialis cubense. Classification (NCBI taxonomy): domain Eukaryota; kingdom Metazoa; phylum Arthropoda; class Insecta; order Orthoptera; family Acrididae; genus Schistocerca; species Schistocerca serialis. The sequence continues at coordinate 177,096,690 of NC_064642.1, forward strand.
CTACGAATACGCAGTGGTTGGCACACTGGACTCGCATTTGGGAGGACGACGGTTCAATCCCGCGTCCGGCCATCCTGATTTAGGTTTTCCGTGATTTCCCTAAATCGCTTCAGGCAAATGCCAGGATGGTTCTTTTGACTGGTCACGGCTGACTTCCTTCCCCATCCTTCCCTAATCCGATGAGACCGATGACCTCGCTGTTTGGTCTCTTTCCTCAAATCAACCCAACCAATCCAATACCTCCTAATATCGTATCGGATCTCCTTTTACATACAGTAGTGCAGCAACTTGGCGTGGCATGGACTTAACAATTGGTTGTAAGTCCCTTGCAGAAGGACTGAGACACGCTCCGTCTATAGCTGTTCGTAATTGCCGGTGCAGGATGTTATGCAAGAACTGATCTCTCGATTGCGTCCCACAGATTTTCCATGGAATTCGAGTCGATCAATCTGGGTGGCCAAACCATTCGCTCCAATCGACCACATTATTCTTCAAACCAACTGCGAACAATTGTCACCCGTTAACATAGCGCACTGACAGCCATAAAATTTAGACCGTTTTCCGAGAAAATGAAGTCCATGAATGGCTCCAAATGGTTTCGAATTAACGGAGCCGGCCTGTGTGTCCGAGCGGTTCTAGGCGCTTGAGTCTGGAACCGTGCGACCGCTATGGTCGCGGGTTCTAATCCGGCCTCGGGCATCGACGTGTGTGTTGTTCTTTTAAATAGTTCTAAGTTCTAGGGGACTGGTGACCTCAGAAGTTAAGTCCCATAGTGCTCAGAGCCATTTGAACCAATTAACAGAAAATAAGCATTTCCAGTCAATGATCGGGTCAGTTCCACGTAAACACAACCCACACAATATCGGAGCCACCACCAGTTCGCACATTGCCTTGTTGACTACCTGGTTCCACGGCTTCCTGCGTTCTGCGCCACACTCGTATCCTAACATTAGAAGTAGTGATTCATCCGACAGGGTCACGGGTTTCCAGTCGACTAGAGGCCAACCGTTATGGTCACGAGGCCAGGAAGAGCGCTGGAGGCGATGTCATACTGTTAGCAAATGGACTCGAATTGGTCGTCTGCAGTCATATGGCCCACTAAAGCCAAATTTCGCCGCAATTTCCTAACGGATACGTTCGACGTGCGTCGTACAATGATTTCTGAGTTTATTTAATGCATAGTTTCTCATCTATTGGCTCTCATAACTCTACGCACACATCGATGCTGTCGGTCGTTAAGTGAATGCCGTCGCTACTGCGTTGTCCGTAGTGAGAGGTTATGTTTCAAATTTTGTATTCTCGGTCCATTCTTGTCACTGTGGAACTCGGAACACTGAATTCCTTAACGATTTCCAAATTGGGACATCCCAAGCGTCTAGCACCAGCTACCATTTCGCGTTAAAAGCCTGTTAATTCCCGTCGAGCGGGAACGTCAGTCGCTTGAGAACGAGTCACGGCTCTGCCAATGCACTGCTCTTTTATCCTTGTGTACGTGATACTACTGCCATCTCTGTGTGTGCATACGCGGATGAAAGCCCAAGAAAACAATGGTTCAAATGACTCTGAGCACTATGGGGCTTAACATCTTGAGGTCATCAGTCCCCTAGAACTTAAAACTACTTAAACCTAAGTAACCTAAGGACATCACACACATCCATGCCCGAGGCAGGATTCGAACCTGCGACGTAGCGGTCGCGCGTTTCCAGACTGAAGCGCCTAGAACCGCTTGGCCACACCGGCCGGATCAGGAAAAACGGACTGTAATGTAGTTGAAAGACATAATCGAGTGATCTGCTATATGACCTCATCAATTCCACACACCATTCCGCGTGTGACGTTTCCCATTGGCACGCTGGCAATTCGTGAATCTTTGGGCTTCAACAACGAGAATTCGAAAGAACTGCAAAATTTCGTTGAAAAGCTTTCTAATATAAAAATCAAGTTGACAGCAATATAGAAACACATCAAACAAAACGTATACACACAGTGTCAGGAAAGCAATTGTAGAACCACATTTTGGTAGGTAAGCAATTTACGCTAATTCTTACAGAGTACAAGCAACTAATACTTAAAGTAATCAACACATGACTAATTATCGTATTCTTTACAGAATCGTATCGGGACTACGAGGAAAGAGTAAGAGTTATACGTTCTCACGGTCAAATCAATGCAGAGGTTAAGTTCTCCCTTTACATCATATTATGATTCTGAATTGTGATTGATGTTCAAGATAGGGCTTTAGCTGAGGTATCACTCATCTACGACTGGGAGCTGGAGGAAACAGTGGTTTTGCGTCAGTTTGTGACGCAGTCTGGGTTCGATCAGATGCCAGAGCATTTGTTGGAAAGGGTAAAGGTCGGCGCAAGTAAAGCTGTTGTCCGCCCGATGTTAATCTGGACACTGCTGTGCTTCAGTGGTCACGGTCCTGTTGGAGCTGACGTTCCGTGACCTTCCTCCGACCTTTGAACTGATTTACCCAGCCATGTGTAGTAGGACTTAGAGTGTGGCTTGGAGTAACGAACCGCGTCACAGCTAGGCTGTTTTCACATTAAGAAATTACTACTGACGGTATGAAGTGATAAGCCTTTAGAAAAAGAAAATCTGTGGACCGAGTTGTAATCGAACATCGGAGGAATCCTCGTACCAGTTCAATCTCTCTTACGGGTTGTCACGTTGCCCTCTCCTGGTCGTCCGTTATTCAGCCGTGAACATTTTTATCGAAATTGTTTCACAGAACAATTCTAAAAGATAAACCATTCATCTTTCGTTCGTTATTTAAGTTTGTTTATGTCTTTTGACGTGTCGTTTGATAATGGAAATAGGACGGATGAAAATCAAGACCGTTCATAGGATGATTTTCAAGTTTCTGACAAAAATAGGGGTAAACTATAGGGATAGATCGGTAATACACAATACTTACAAGAAAGAAGAGGATACAATAACAGTGGGAGATTAAGAACAAAGTGCTCAGATTAAAGATGGTTCAGGCAGGGATGTAGTCTGTCACTCAATTGTTCAATCCGTACATCAAAGATGCAATTAGGGAAATAAAAGATAGGTTCAGGGGTAGAATTAAAATTCTAGGTGACAGAATATCAATGATAACATTCGCTGTTAACATAACTATTTTCAGTGGTATTGAAGCAGAATGACAGGCTCTGCTGAATGGAATGAACAATCTAACGATTACAGAACATGGATTGAGAGTAAACCGACGAAAGACGAATGTAACGAGAAGAGCCAGAAATGAGAACAGCGAGAAAACATCGTAAATGGTGATCACGTAATAGATGAAGTCAAGGAATTCCATTACATAGCATTAAAGTGACCTGTGACGGTCGAAGAAGGAGAACATCAAAACCAGACTGTCAAAAGGTGCGATCCTGACCAAGACAAGTCTACTATTATCAAACATAGGAATATAGGGAAGTAATTTCTGAGAATGTACGTTGGGAGCAGTGTGTTTCATGATAGTAAGCATGGATTACGGGAAATAAAGGAAAGAAGAGAATCGAAGCATTGAGATGTGCTGTTAGAGAAAAATGTTGAAAGTTTGTTGAACTGTTACGGTAAGGAATGCGGAGGTTCTTCGGAAAATCGGTGAGGAAACCAATACATGGAAATCACTGATTACAAGAAGGAACATCATGGTAGGATGTTTGTTAAGACATCACCGTATGACTTTCATGGCACTAGAGCGACTGTAGAAGGTAACAACGATAAAGGAAAACGGAGACTGGAATACATACTGAAAATAACTGAGGACGTAGGTTGCAAGTATTGTTCCGGGATGAAGAGGTTGACACGGGAGAGAAATTCATGCCGGGCCGCCGCAAACCTTAGTGTTACAGCCGAAATTATCATCCCCTCTAAGTCGGAGTTCTGTGAGACGGAGTCAACAAATCTCTCTAACCCCTGAAAGAGCTCTTCTTCATTAAAATGCTATCTTTTGTGTACATATTTGAGCCGTGCATCGACTCGTGCTACACCTTGTTTTTACATTGCATTGGTTTTCCTTTTCTTCCCCTGACATGTTTGTTTGATATGTAGTCTGTCATTAAGTGGCTGCTTGGTTGTCTTTCCCCTCTGCTATGGATATCTGCGTTTTTGCTTCCGGGAAACTGCTATGGAGGAAGTGAGATCTTTGCCCGGTTGTAACGTCGTATGGTGGCGCGAAGTAGGGGCGTTGCGCACAGAGAGAGAGTGTGGTGGACACGGGAGGGCAGCTCCAGCGCAAAGCAGGCGTGGTCGGTTGTACTGAGTCGCCACGTGATATATGTTGGTTGTGTGTAACGAGCGGGTCGACTTGACGGAAGAGCTCCCCACGTGTTGGTTGTTTACAGAATAGTCCCACGTGTAGTTGCTGTTCATTTCGCCTTGATGGGACGTTAACAAGCTCCTTTAAATCCTCCGTTTCAACACTGGAGTTTAAGAGGAGACACCTAAGATGAAGGAGCGGTCATTACCCGTCAACTTTGCAGAGAAGACGTGAACTCCGGTGACAGATCGTGTTGTCGCGTGACCGTGGTGTGTTGGGTACGCTGGCGACGCGTGCGCGGTCGGATGTGTGGATCCTTGCCCTCGGAGGTCGTGTACTGCCTGTTCGAGCATAATTGCAAGTTAAGTTCGTGGAAGGTTTAATCATTAAGTAATAATTTTGTGTAACCAGCGTCTCTTCTGGCTTGTGGCCTCCGGCGACCGTGTCTCCTGTCCCTGGCACCGGTGTAATTGAAGACAGTGATCTTTCCTCCTCTCGTTACTGTCCGATGGGAGGTGTATTTTGGGCAGTTTGTTTCGATATTCTGTCGTGGGTTATGGGTAAATTCGCGCTTAGTTTTGGTTTATCATGTGGTCACTCATTCAGGACTGTGTTGTAATGTTTTCTTGCACGAGGTTAGCTCTAATTCTGTCAGCAAGTTAAGCCATCTTATAATAAGTTTTCGCTGGCTAAAAAGTCGGTGCAGTTACCAGCCTGAGAGTGGCAATTGTGTTTACGGGCGTATTTAAATTGGTCTGCAGTGAAAAAGTCGGCTTGGGGCACATGCTGAATCCATTTCTACCGTCACTGTGAAATAATTTTTAGACTGTACCTGTGTACGCCATTTATAGTGATCTTTTTGGGATTACTGTTTAGTGGCAAGAGAACTACAGATAAAAAAGTACCTTACGAACCTACTTACGTCTTACCGGTTCAGCTATTTATGCCCAGTAGTAAAAGTAAGGTAGTGCTGCCAATTAGGAATTTCTTACCCAACAATTAGCTCTTGGGTAAGAAAAACTTAACTCATCTGTTTCCTTTTTCTCGCTTCAGTCCGAAATAGGTTGAGGGGGTAGTGAAATCGGAGGCACTCACTTCATGTCCGTAGATTTAGCTGGTGAGTTAATAACCGAATAACGAAAGAGGAACAATGAGCGAGCCGGTAACTCTGTGGAGTAAATAACGAAGTGCGGCAACAGTACAGGCAAGTAACCATCTGCAATTAGTTGTCACCGCCTACTGCACCACCGCCACGTCCCGTCACGCGTTAATGCTAATTTTTGACTCTTTTAGAAGACGCAGCCGATCTCAATGTTATTAGTCTAAAGGGGTAGAGAAACTGATTTTTTGAAGCAATTTAGTGATGTGACCGAACCGTAATCAAACCGTGTTTTTACCCTTCTTAAAATTTCGTTTTACCCCTCAGGGGGTAATTAACCCCAGGTTAGTAACCACTGCTCTAAAAGATCTAATCATCAGTGTGGAAGTGGCCTTAGCTGGATAAGGCCTACGTCAAGAGTGTTCCATGCAGAACTGAAGACATTATCAAGGAGCAGCAGAGAATCGAAGCATTTGGGATTCTGTGCCACAGCAAAACGTTGCAAATTAAGACAGGTAAGGGAATATAAGGAAAACGTTGACAAGAAGGGAATGAATGATAGCCCATCTGTTATCAGGGGGTAGCTTCCATAGTACCATAGGGACTGTAGAGGGTAAAATCTGCAGAGGAAGAGAGAAATTAGGATACATTCAACGATTACTTGGGGGCATAGGTTGCATTTGCTACTTTGAGATGAAAAGATACTCACTGGAGGAGTTCTTGGAGGGCCCCATCAGATTAATCAGAAGATCGATGACTTAAAGAAAAAAGGAATCAGGCCAGAGCAGCTACTATACTACTAAAGCACTTCGTCTTCAGGCCACAAGTGGCCCATCCCGACCATGCGACCGCCATGTCGTCCTCAGCTGAGGATGCGGATAGGAAGAGTGTGTGGTCAGCACACCGCTCTCCCGGTCGTTATGATGGTTTTCTGTGACCGGAGCCGCTACTATTCTGACGAGTTGCTCCTCAGTTGGCATCACGAGGCTGAGTGCACCCCGAAAAATGGCAACAACGCATCGCAGCGTGGATGGTCACCAATCCAAGAGCCAGCCACGCCCGACAGCGCTTAACTTCGGTGATCTGGAGGGAGCCGGTGTACCCACGTCAGCAAGGCCATTGCCACTGCTATACTATTAGGCTACTATTTTTTTTTTGTCGATTAACAGCCTTCACCCTTTGATCACTACGTCTGCGGATATTTATAATGTTCTTCTATGTCGTCCCCTATTTTACTATATGTGAAGAGTAATGGGCACAATAAATTTTATTCCGGCGAATCTATTATCTATGGCTGTGGAAATGCGCGCATCTAGGAATAACTGTCTACTTTTCAGTTTCATGAGACATTTCTCCTTAGCTTTGACAGCTTGAATCCAAATAGATTACTTTACTAAGTGCTCCAGGGGCTATTAGATTAATTCAGAAACTTCTGCTCTTGGTGCCCGACAGTTTGGAGATTTAGATAGTGATACGGCACTAAAAGGCGTGTTTGTGGCGGCCGGAGTCACGTGGGCGGCGCTCGCAGTGGCTGGTCTAAATGAAGGATGGCCCCCGAGTCTGGAAAGCGCCCCGGCGCGGCGCGGCCGAACGTCCGCTTCCCTGGCTGGAGGGCGGCCAACGGTCGCAGAGCACGCGAGCCCTCGCTCTGGGCCCGCTCTGAGTTACGACAGCGCGGCGTCCGTCCTCCGGATTACTTATTAGTCGCTCCGCGGTATTTATACTGCCTCTCTGCCCGAACAAACCGCCGTCTCATAACTCTCCTCTGCTGTATTTCTATGGAAACAGAAAAAAATCTACAGTCGACAACTTTGCTACGTCGCATTGTCGATCTTCTCCTAATCGGAAACTTTTGGGTGCTCTTCTTTTTATCACGTAATGATGAAAGCAGACAAACGCATTCTGAATCAAAGACTCAAAACTCATACATTTATGTAACGAAAATACTCATTTTAGTAACTATTTTATAATGAGCCGGTAAAATAACGTAATTTATTCCAGGATATTTTTTGAGTATTTTGGTGTATGGCATCCAGTCCACCGATTTCCCAATACCGCTTCTGAAATGTGCTTGTGCTGTCAGGTTACAACATTTTTTTAAAAAAAAAGAAAAAACAAAATTGGCTAATATTTTTTGCACAGTGAATCAGAAGTAGAAATATTACACTAAGCTTCAATCTGTCTGTTTTTAATGCAATACTTAACTAAAGAGATATAGAGATCGTGCAGACTAAATCAGGAACTGGAACAGTTGCAAATCCCCTTCGTGCCTTAACATGTAAGCTCGACAGCGAAAAACTGTTTCCGAAATTTGGTTTTCGTCTTTTGGACGATGTGTCGCAGTAAATGTTGTGAGTAGCAAGCAAATACATACAGCGTGACAGATGTGCGATCCGATTCAGCACCTAGCAGCAAGTACTTACGACCACAACCGAGTGATGTCAGACACTGAAATCACACGTAGAAAACAGTATATTTTTAAACATATGGTATCTATTGTTAGTATTACGACTTTAATTAATTATTGTTAATTTAATTTGTTAGTTATTCGTGGAATGGAAAAACTAGTAGAAGCCAACCTCGGGGAAAATCAGTTTGGATTCCGTAGAAACACTGGAACACGTGAGGCAATACTGACCTTACGACTTATCTTAGAAGAAAGATTAAGGAAAGGCAAACCTACATTTCTAGCATTTGTAGACTTAGAGAAAGCTTTTGACAATGTTGACTGGAATACTCCCTTTCAAATTCTGAAGGTGGCAGGGGTAAAATACAGGGAGCGAAAGGCTATTTACAATTTGCACAGAAACCAGATGGCAGTTATAAGAGTCGAGGGACATGAAAGGGAAGCAGTGGTTGGGAAGGGAGTAAGACAGGGTTGTAGCCTCTCCCCGATGTTGTTCAATCTGTATATTGAGCAAGCAGTAAAGGAAACAAAAGAAAAATTCGGGGTAGGTATTAAAATTCATGGAGAAGAAATAAAAATTTTGAGGTTCGCCGATGACATTGTAATTCTGTCAGAGACAGCAAAGGACTTGGAAGAGCAGTTGAATGGAATGGACAGGGTCTTGAAAGGAGGATATAAGATGAACATCAACAAAAGCAAAACAAGGATAATGGAATGTAGTCTAATTAAGTCGGGTGATGCTGAGGGAATTAGATTAGGAAATGAGGCACTTAAAGTAGTAAAGGTGTTTTGCTATTTGGGGAGCAAAATAACTGATGATGGTCGAAGTAGAGAGGATATAAAATGTAGGCTGGCAATGGCAAGGAAAGCGTTTCTGAAGAAGATAAAATTTGTTAACATCCAGTATTGATTTAAGTGTCAGGAAGTCATTTCTGAAAGTATTCGTATGGAGTGTAGCCATGTATGGAAGTGAAACATGGACGATAAATAGTTTGGACAAGAAGAGAATAGAAGCTTTCGAAATGTGGTGCTACTGAAGAATGCTGAAGATTAGATGGGTAGATCACATAACTAATGAGGAAGTATTGAATAGGATTGGGGAGAAGAGAAGTTTGTGGCACAACTTGACCAGAAGAAGGGATCGGTTGGTAGGACATGTTCTGAGGCATCAAGGGATCACCAATTTAGTATTGGAGGGCAGCGTGGAGGGTAAAAATCGTAGAGGGAGACCAAGAGATGAATACACTAAGCAGATTCAGAAGGATGTAGGTTGCAGTACTGGGAGATGAAAAAGCTTGCACAGGATAGAGTAGCATGGAGAGCTGCATCAAACCAGTCTCAGGACTGAAGACCACAACAACAACAACAACAGTTATTCGTGTGAATGACAGTGTCAGCCTTTTTTTTTTTTTTGGTCATCAGTGTACTGACTGGTTTGATGCGGCCCCCACGAATTCCTTTCCTGTGCTAACCTCTTCATCTCAGAGTAGCACTTGCAACCTACGTCCTCAATTATTTGCTTGACGTATTCCAATCGCTGCCTTCCTCTACACTTTATGCCCTCTACAGCTCCCTCTAGTACTATGGAAGTCATTCCCTCATGTCTTAGCAAATGTCCTATCATCCTGACCCTTCCCCTTATCAGTGTTTTCCACATATTCCTTTCCTCTCCGATTCTGCGTAGAACCTCCTCATTCCTTACCTTATCAGTCCACCCAATTTTCAACATTCGTCTATAGCACCACATCTCAAATGCTTCGATTCTCTTCTGTTCCGGTTTTCCCACAGTCCATGTTTCACTACCATACAATGCTGTACTCTAGACGTACATCCTCAGAAATTTCTTCCTCAAATTAGGGCCGGTATTTGATATTAGTAGACTTCTCTTGGCCAGAAATGCCTTTTTTGCCATAGCGAGTCTGCTTTTGATGTCCTCCTTGCTCCGTCCGTCATTGGTTATTTTACTGCCTAGGTAGCAGAATTCCTTAACTTCATTGACATCGTGCCACCAATCCTGATGTTAAGTTTCTCGCTGTTCTCATTTCTACTACTTCTCATTACCGTCGTCTTTCTCCGATTTACTCTAAAACCATACTGTTTACTCATTAGACTGTTCATTCCGTTCAGCAGATCATTTAATTATGCTTCATTTTCACTCAGGATAGCAATGTCATCAGCGAATCGTATCATTGATATCCTTTCACCTTGTATTTTAATTCCACTCCTGAACCTTTCTTTTATTTCCATCATTGCTTCCTCGATGTACAGATTGAAGAGTAGGGGCGAAAGGCTACAGCCTTGTCTTACACCCTTCTTAATACGAGCACTTCGCTCTTGATCGTCCACACTTATTATTCCCTCTTGGTTGTTGTACATATTGTATATGACCCGTCTCTCCCTATAGCTTACCCCTATATTTTTCACAATCTCGAACAGCTTGCACCATTTTATATTGTCGAACGCTTTTTCCAGGTCGACAAATCCTATGAAAGTGTCTTGATTTTTCTTTAGCCTTGCTTCCATTATTAGCCGTAACGTCAGAATTGCCTCTCTCGTCCTTTTAATTTTCCTAAAGCCAAACTTATCGTCACCTAGCCCATTCTCATTTTTCTTTTCCATTCATCTGTATGTTATTCATGTAAGCAGCTTCGATGCACAAGCTGTTAAGCTGATTGTGCGATAACTCTCGCACTTGTCAGCTCTTGCCCTCTTCGTAATTGTGTGGATAATGCTTTTCTGAAAGTCAGATGGTATATCGCCACGCTCATATATTCTACACCAAAGTGAATAGTCGTTTTGTTGCCAATTCCCCCAATGATTTTAGAAATTCTGATGGAATGTTATCTATCCCTTTTTTAAATTCCTATTCTAATACTGGATCCCCTATCTCTTCTAAATCGACTCCTGTTTCTTCGCCTATCACATCAGACAAATCTTCACCCTCATAGTGGCTTTCAATGTATTCTTTCCACCTAACTGCTCTCTCCTCTGCATTTAACAGTGGAATTCCCATTGCACTCTTAATGTCACCACCGTTGCTTTTAATGTCACCAAAGGTTGTTTTGACTTTCCTGTATGCTGAGTCTGTCCTTCCGACAATCATATCTTTTTCGATGTCTTCACATTTTTCCTGCAGCCATTTCGTCTTAGCTTCCCTGCACTTCCTATTTATTTCATTCCTCAGCGACTTGTGTTTCTTTATTCCTGATTTTCCAGGAACATGTTTCTACTTCCTCCTTTCATCACTCAACTGAAGTATTTCTTCTGTTGCCCACGGTTTCTTCGCAGCTACCTTCTTTGTACCTATGTTTTCCTTCCCAACATCTGTGATGGCCCTTTTTAGAGATGTCCATTCATCTTCAACTGTACTGCTTACTGCGCTATTCCTTATTGCTGTATCTATAGCGTTAGAGAACTTCAAACGTATCTCATCATTCCTTAGTACTTCCGTATCCCACTTCTTTGCATATTGATTCTTCCTGTCTAATGTCTTGAACTTCAGCCTACTCTTCATCACAACTATATTGTGATCTGAGTCTGTATCTGCTCCTGGGTACGCCTTACAATCCAGTATCTGATTTCGGAATCTCTGTCTGACCATGATGTACTCTAATTGAAATCTTCCCGTATCTCCCGGCCTTTTCCAAGTATACCTCCTCCTCTTGAGATTCTTGAACAGGGTATTCGCGATTACTAGCTGAAACTTGTTACAGAACTCTATTAGTCTTCCTCCTATTTCATTCCTTGTCCCAAGCCCATATTCTCCTGTAAACTTTTCTTCTACTCCTTACCCTACAACTGCATTCCAGTCGCCCATGACTATTAGATTTTCGTCCCCCTTTACATACTGCATTACCCTTTCAATATCCTCATACACTTTCTCTATCTGTTCATCTTGCGATGTCGGCATGTATACCTGAACTATCGTTGTCGGTATTGGTCTGCTGTCGATTCTGATTAGAACAACCCGGTCACTAAACTGTTCACAGTAACACACCCTCTGCCCTACCTTCCTATTCATAACGAATCCTACACCTGTTGTACCATTTTCTGCTGCTGTTGATATTACCCGATACTCATCTGACCGGAAATCCTTGTCTTCCTTCCACTTCACTTCACTGACCCCTACTATATCTAGATTGAACCTTTGCATTTCCCTTTTCAGATTTTCTAGTTTCCCTACCACGTTCAAGCTTCTGATATTCCACGCCCCGACTCGTAGAACGCTATCCTTTCGTAGATTATTGAATCTTTTTCTCATGGTAACCTCCTCCTTGGCAGTCCCCTCCCGGAGATCCGAATGGGGGACTATTACGGAATCTTTTGCCAGTGGAGAGATTATCATGATATCATAATATAATAAATGAATATAGTTACGTTCATTAGCTGCATACACGATAGTGTGGTAACTATGCTTGTACGGAGTGAGTGAATCATACTGTGGAGGGAACTCTGCGAAATGTAACTAGCCATTTTACGGAACTGGGGAAATAAGAAACATTTTACGAGAATTCAGTTATTTAACGAGGGATTAATATTAGTATTTATGGGTTTCATAATTTTTTTAAATAAATTGTTCATAAAACCTATACCATTCAGTTTAGTCAACTGTAAAAGATGCGGGATTGCTCGGTTTCATTCTAATATCGGATTGGTTATCATGTATATCAGCCAGTAAGAGTACAGTACGTTGGCGTGTATTTTGTGTGCTAAAGACTTGCTTTAAGTTTCAGGGTAATTCGGAGTTCAGCCATCATCATGTTGGGACGCGTACATTAGGAGCTCTGAATGCATATGATAGTTTTGCCGAATAATGAGTTAAACTTGACCGTGTTGTGTCGCAAAGTGAACATGAACGTGGGAAGACGATGAAGTTCCGAAATTCTGATTTTTGTGAGTACAATGATATTTTCGAGTAACCAGAATCCGCATGGCGGTTTGTGCAAGTCGGGATCGAGAACTGACCGTACAAAAGGATCGAGTTGTGTAATATATGTGAACGAGTATTCTGTCACAGACGGTCCGTTTAGTAATAGGTTTGGTTAAATATCCTAATTTGGCTATTGTTCAAATGTTCAAATGTGTAGGATATCTTATGGGTCTTAACTGCTAAGGTCATCATTCCCTAGGCCTACACACAACTTAAATTATCCTAAGGACAAACACACACACCCATGCCCGAGGGAGGACTCGAACCTCCGCGGGGACCAGCCACTCAGTCCATGACTGCAGCGCCTTAGACCGCTTGGCTATAACGAGTGAATTGGTTGTGTGTGAATGCCAAATCTGTAATTGTATCGTAGCACGGACTTGTCGGTGTTTTGTTTAAGGGAAGTGACAATATATCAAAGTTTTCACTTAAATGCTATATATTTTTCAATAGCTCTGCTAACCTGACACTGGAAAATATTTGATACAACTCGTAGAGTTGTGTATTGCGTCCCGTTTCCGCTACAGCATTCTATAGCCTTTCTAGCAGTTCAGACAGGAACTCGATTGCAGAATAAAAATTCAACGCAAGGTGAGTGGGACATTTACTGTAGCACACAGATGTATATAGCGACGTTGAAACCGGTGGCTCATTATTTATGAGTTATCCGGTTTGTTACCCCGCCCCCCCCCCCCCCCCCCGCTTCCAATTACTTTAGTTTCTGGAAAAATATTTTCCAGACAGTGAAAACAATGTATAACACTTAGTCATCAGAATACACAACGCAAAACACAGAGTAAGGCAACAATCACGAAACGACACTTGCACACAGATGTGGCTGCCGGCGCTAATTTATCATCGCGTCATTGTGCCGCTCTTCCATCGTGTTCAGTGACCCAGTCCACTGGGTGGATCCCGGGAAATTCTTCACCATTAAACCTATCCATACTATTGTGTATCAATTTAACGTACAACAAACACTGCCAGAAAAACAATCTTTGTTTAGAACCGAACAGTAACCGATGTGTGCTAGACGCCGAAGCGGAGATTTGCCTTTACTGTTGTCAATAATGAATACTGTGAGTGAATGGATCAAATTAACTCCCAAACCAGTCACTTGGCGCGTACTGTCGACATTTGCACTGCAGTGCAGATATTTTCAATGCAATACTAACACAAAGATAAAAGCGAATAGGAGAGCAGTTGCCTGTAATTGAAGACAATAAATCTGCAAATATCCACTAACACAACGAGTCCCTCGTACCAGAATAGTCGGAAAAACTCAACTGACAATATCTCAAATTTTCTCGACGTAGTTTGGGTGGGCCCTCTACTATCAAAAGCATTCACTTATTTATATAACTTTATTTTCAATAACAGTAACAAGTAGCTTTACGCCATAATAAATAATGATGTTTATAGGTAATAACAGCAGTAAGTTACTTCTAAGAACAATTGTCACATTACCGGTCATCTGTACACCTGGAGAGATGGACCTGCAATCGGGAGGACGAAGTTCCTAAGCCCCGTCCTTATATTCCAGTTTACGTTTTCTGAAAATCCCTTAACTTTTTGCTGATGCATTGGCTGACATATTCTCATCAAACGGACACGGTTGATTTTCTCCGCGTCCTTTCCAAATAAGAGCTTCTGCACCGATTCAAGTGAAAACGTCGATACGGGGTTAAAATGCGATCTTACTTCCTCAATATCGGTTAACCATGAACACAGCCAAACAAGGCATTTATCGGTCCTTACTATTTCAAGAACAGTTAGGGATAAGTGAAGATATTTGAGTGAAGCCTGAGATAACAAAATATTGTGCAGAACACTTACATCGACTCTGCAAGGCAGCTGGTGTGTAAAACGTCACAGTATTGTCAAGTACGCGAAAAAGAGACACGACTGAATTTGAGCTTCCTTCTCTGACGGGCCGGTTGTTGGCACTTTATTATACCTGTTGATGATGGGAGGCTCTAACCTGGTGACAAATAATTTCTTTCTGTACGTTAATTTATTCAATGATTCACAAGTCCTTGAGCCCAGGCTTAACAACATTTATACAACATACTATATTGATATCTCAATAAATTATCAGACTTCGTTGGTCACTTTTACTAAATTCAAGGGTCAGCCATTTCGCTGGCCACGGTGAATGGTAATGCCTTCAGGGAAGTATACTCCATCAGAGGATAGAACCTTTGGGGAAACAATACTGTAGGCAGAGTAACTGCGGAGACGGGATGTCCTATGATTTCTAAGAATACACTAAACTAAGTCGTTGAATTGTTGTAGGTCACTATCTGCTGACGTCTGTCAAATTACTGTACGTAAATATCTGATAATATTCTGTACAATTGGAAAGAAACTGTATTTGACATTAGTTACAGAGCCATATTTTTCTAAAGCGTTGTTTCCGAAAATTCTTATTTTGATACCCTGTAGCTTTTACAAACTATTACGGGTAATATGACTTTCTTCATCGGCCCTGTCTGTGCACGAGATGGTTCAGCAAGTAAGAAAACAAAAACTCTCATTGGTGTATAAATATCATCGTGAGAATTAAATTCAATTTCTCAATAGACGAGACACTCAAAATTTTCGAAAGCTACCACCAGATGGAGATAGATGGGCCGTTCCGCTTCGAAATATAGTTTGAAGGTGGAAGGTTAGACTTACACACCAGAAATGCTATCGTGTTGTTGCACGATGACGTAACACCACATATGGCATTGGTTACGAGCTATGATTTCAGCGTTTCCGATAACTTTAATGGAATACCTTTCGTAGAACTGACCTCGCGCCAAGAGATTTTCGTCTCTTCACATTGATAAAAAATCACCTGGCAGCTCACCACTTCGGAATCGTTGCCGACGTTGAGGAGATAGTTGTTAAATGGCTCGTAATGCTGCAGCCAGATTTCTTTTATGCCGTGATCAACACTTTGGAATCTAAGGAACGAATAGTGGGACAGGCAGGGTGACTACGTGGGAAAGTAATACAGTGGTTAAAATAAATTAACCAATCGATAATACTGAGCGTTGTGATCCAGAAAGACTTCATGATTTTAATACACTGATTTGTTTGTGATCCATGTTTCTATCGAGGAAGCAATATGTGCAGCCTGTGGCAGCCATGTCATCTGCAAACATTGCATTTCTTGTGCTGTGTGTCAGTACGATACTTGTGCTGCTTCAGGATGATTCGGACAACACTCCGTATAGAATGATTATTAAATCAAGACCCTACGCTGTGGACAGGCGTTGATATACATCAACGGAGACAGTTGAAAATGTGTGCCCCGACGGGGACTCGAACCGGGGATGTCCTGCGTACATGGCAGACGCTCTATCCAGCTGGGCCACCGACGGCACAGAGGATAGTACGACTGCAGGGACTTATCCCTTGCTCTCTCCCCGTGAGACCCACATTCCCAACTTAATGTCCGTACACTACGTTCGTAGTGCCCCTGCCCATTGCACCCATTACTCGCGGCAGACAATCTTGCCGAGTAACGTAATAGTTCGGGCAATACGTGTGCATCCGCACAGAAGGAAGAGGTCAATGGCTGGTTTGCCTTAACTGTATGAAGATGATATCTGTTTTTTCTTCTTCTAATATATGCGAGAGAACAGATACCTTCATCATACACTCCATATAGTCTCACTAATGAAACGGGGAATGACGCTGGTGAACATTGCAGCGGATGTTGCTGTGAGTCAATGCGATGTCTCTACAATCTGGAACAAGTTTCTAGTGACAGAATTCGTTGAGGATCGTCCCAGCAGTGACCGCAGGAGAAAAAATGCGGGGGTGCAGTACCGATATCTGTGTATAAGAGAAGCAGTAGGCCCCATCAGAATGCTACACATCTACGGCGGCAGTAACAGAACTGCAGGAATGAAGGTGTGACCACAAACGATACGAAATTGGTGCCAGAAGACCAAAATCGTTTATCCTCTAAATGGGGTTTGGAGAGCGGCTCGTGAGCCATGAGCACCAAACCATTCTTCGGGGACCAGGCAGCAGTGGGACACTGACAGTACCCTGTCAATACTGATATTCGTGTGTGGATGCAACGACGACAATGTTTCCAACTGTGAAGTATCAGGACGACATTGTTGTATGCATTCTGGTTCCATCTGGTGAACATACTGGAGTGTGGTCGACGCTGGTGGAGGACAGTGCACGCCCCACGTCGCCACAATCTTGTGAGCGTAATGGAGCATCGAATCAGTCGGATGAAATGGCCTCCAAGTTCTGCAGATGTTACCTGCCTTGAGAATGCACGGGGCATGCTAGAACGTGCCATTTGAAATGGTCTCATCCTGTCAAAGACCACAGGACATCATAGAGGACGCTGTGTAGGCATGGGACAATATTCCAAAGGCCTATCTGGGCAATCTGGTAAGGAGTACGCCTGACAGCACTGAAAAGTGTCTAGAATTACGAGGAGGGCCTATTGTTTCATAAACAATGTGTTATTCGAGATTACATTGAGACGAAAGCGTAATGTTTGCTGTGCTATCATTCGAAGGTTTTAGCTTTAGTTTTTTGTTTGTATTTATCAATATGACATATGTTTAGTTTCTTTTTTGTTTTCATATGAATGTAACTGACAGAGCAAAATCAGTTTTGTTTCTTATAATGTCCAGTACTGACAACAAAGCAACACGTCGATCCTCAGTTCGTGGTGTCACAGTCGCGTTCTCGCTTCCCGAGCACGGGGCCCCGGGTTCGATTCCCGGCGGGGTCAGGGATTTTGACCTGCCTCGAGATCACTGGGTGTTTGTGTTGTCCTCATCATTTCATGATCGTTCATGAAAGTGGCGAGATTGCGCTGAGCAAAGGTTGGGAATTTGTACGGGCGCTGATAACAGCGCTGTTGAGCGCCCCACAAACCAAAACGTCAACAACAAAGCAACATGCTATTTATAATCCATCTTGATTGCAAAAAATGTTTATTCGCATGACCGGTTTCGGTTCCGCTACAATCATATTCAGATGTGCAATTTCGGTTACAGGCGTATGGACGGGTTACTCCTGTAACCGAAATTGCAGATCTGAATATGGTTCTAGCGGAACCGAAGCCGGTCATGTGAATAAACATTTTTTTTCAATCAAGAAGGATTGTAAATAACATTGGAAAAACCAGTTATTGTGGTTATCCCATCAGACATTATGTCTGTTTTTGTAAAGCAATATGCAACATTAATCTTCATCACTTTATTTACCTATGGCTTAGTAACTCGATATGTCGCTTTGTTTTCTCCAATAATCCTTCGCACACGGACTTGCCATCATACTCTTTCAGCCACCCTCGTACGTGGAACTGACGGAGAAAAGGCTACGGTCTATTAGCAGAATAGCTGTTTGGTGCTAACCGTAGACAATCATCTTCTTGGTCATGAAGTCCTCGTCCTTGAAGGTGGAGACGGAGCAGCGGTACTCGCCGCTGAGCTCGGTGGTCGGTCTGACGATGTAGAGCGCGCGGTGCATACTAGCGTGGCTGGTGGATGCGCGGTGCGCCAGCTTGAGGCGGCCGCGCAGGATTCCCAGGTCCTGCGGCTTCTGGCCGGGAATCCACTGGTACACCGGCTCGGGGCTGTTGTTGAAGAACCACTTGACCACCAGCCCGGAGTCGGCGCCCTGCTCCTCGGGCCGCAGCGAGTACTCGCAGTCGAGCACCACCGCCGCCGTCGAGCCGTTGCGCACCTCGGAGGGGACGCGCATGTCCGTAATCGTCACGCCCACCACCCCTGCAACACGGAAGGGAAACAGGCACTTAACCTCCTGTACTGTGTCTGTCACACATTGGTAATGTTGCTATTGGAGGAGCTGTGCAGAGGAAGAATAGAGAAAGATAAAAAAATGAAAAGAAGATAGAAAAGAAACAAAAGGAAATAGAAAACGACACACCATGAAAGAATTATCCGAATAGGTGGAAATCGGTAGATATGATGTACGTAAACAGACAAACGGTAAAAATTTAAGAAAAATTGCATGACTGGAGTAAGAGGCCCATGACTAAAGAATTTATTGGCAGCGCACTCGAGCAGATGTAATTTCAATGGATTGCTCACTCGCTTCCTGCGATATGTAAGCTACAAGAGAATCTCAGACCAGAGAGCAATGTTGGCTGCAGTAAGAGCAGTGTCAGTAGGAGTAAGTTGAAGCTACCAGTCATGTGTGTGGAGTTGGCTGGGCCGGTCGTTGGGGGGCGATGGCGGTGCCTGAGCGATGTAATATAAGGTAAAAGCAGTCACGCGCATCTGTAGTTTATTACAAGAGAATTTGTACTGCTATTGTATCAAGTCCCATGTAAATGTTTCAAAAAAATATTTTAATAATAATCATTTTTATAAAATTGACGCCGGCCGAGGTGGCCGAGCGGTTCTAGGCGCTACAGTCTGGAACCGCGCGACCGCTACGATCGCAGGTTCGAATCCTGCCTCGGGCATGGATGTGTGTGATGTCTTTAGGTTAGTTAGGTTTACGTAGTTCTAAGTTCTAGGGGACTGATGACCTCAGAAGATAAGTCCCTTAGTGCTTGGAGCCATCGGAACCATTTTTATAAAATTAACTTTTTGACAATCATTCATCTGAATTCAAAGAATAATTAATTTCTGCTATCCATGGTCATCCCGATTATCGTAAAGAAAAATCAGTCGTGTTCTGTTATACATGAAAAATCTAGCGGCCAGCATTGCATTGGGCTGTGCCAAAAACATTTCTTATAGGAGCAGATATATACGCGTTATCCGGCGACTTCATTGAGGTAAGAATTTTCAATGTATTCAGAATGGTCTTGCAGGGTCATGACGCAACACTGCAAAATTTACCACTTTAAATTCAGTCAATTATTGAATAGTTATAAGTGAGTCACAATTTTATTGAGATGTTAGTCACGTTATTATTGCGAAGTTATGGAATAATAAACTGTTGGGAGGTTACACGGAATGTGAATGCTAAATAAATATTATTACTGTTGGGTGGTTACACTGGTTCAAGAGAAAGAGCTTCACAAATTGAGCGGGTGAATACAGCGTTGTTTCATGTCTGGCCGTTATGCAAGCCATCATTAGATTTGGCATTGATTTAGAGTTCCTGGATTTTCTGAAGGGTATCATGCCAAATTCGTCCAATTAGCGCGTTAGATAATCAAAATCACAAGTTGATTTAGGGGCCCTGCCCAAAATGCTCCAAACGTTCTCAGTTGGGGGAGATGTGATATCAGTCAGGCTTTCGAAGGCACCATAGTACAGCAACTGCATTAATCACAGTAACTGATGACATTAAACATGCTATGGACAGACGTGAAGCTACCATCCTAACACTGCTTGACTTTAGCAAGGCTTTTGATACAGTTGACTTTGACATATTACTAATTAAAATGAAGCAGCTGAATTTCTCAAACAGCGCAATACACTGGTTCGACAGCTACCTCAAAAACAGAAGTCAACAAGTCATTTGTGGGTCAGAAAAGTCATCATGGAAAAACATGCGCTGTGGAGTTCCCCAAGGCTCCGTCCTTGGTCCATTACTCTTCTCACTGTACATTAATGATATTTCTTCTGTGATTCACTCCTGCAACTACCATCTATATGCCGACGACATCCAACTGTACGTCAGTGCAAGCCCCTAGAACATTGCTGACGCAGTAGCGAGTATGAACGCAGATCTTTGCTCTGTTTCTCGATGGGCACAGAACCTAGGTCTGAAACCAAACCCCAACAAATCCCAGGTCATACTTATATCTCATCCAAAGTTAATCAGTCGGTACTTTCGCGAAACAGTCCCTCAAATACTCCTCAATGGTACCCAACTACCATACCAAAGAACAGTAAAGGACCTTGGAATAATCTTGGATGAACACCTAAACTGGGAAGAACAAGCAGTCAATGTTTGCCGGAAATCGCTCTCCTCCCTACATGCAATTCAAAAATTTAGAAAAATATTTCCAACCCATGTTAAACAAAAATTAGTCCTAACACTAGTCTTGCCTAATCTTTACTACTGTGATGTAGTTCAACACGGCACAAATAGTGAAAATTCGAGATGCCTCGAGCTAGTGAAGAACGCTTACGTTAGATACGTATGCAATATACGGTTGTATGATCATATCAGTCCTTCATACTCCCAGCTAGGTTGGATACGCCCACATAAGGCACGCGATCTCCACACGATGTGCTTACTTCATCGATTTCTTAGCCACTGGTGCCCCCAATACTTATCTTCTCACATTAAACACCTATCATCATTCCACAACCGCAATACCAGATCGGATACGTCTAACATCTTGGCTGTACCTTTACATAACACAAAGTCTTTCTCCCTGTCATTCTCCATCTCAGCCATGCGACTATGGAACGCGCTCCCCTGCGATCTGCGTCTTATCCAGAACCACTCAACATTCAAGAGGGAACTCAAGACTTACATATTAGGAAAGCGTATAGCCACCATTGTTGTGCCCCTCTCATCTTTTTCTTCCTCCTCTCCATCATAGCTTCGAATTTTACCATTCTGTTTCTCTTCCTCTAACCTATCTACCTCTTCTATATCTCTTTCACCCCATTCCATCGTCTTATGTCTCTGCTTGATGAGAATAACTCACAAGCTGCAAGAATATAACGAGAAAATTCCCAACTAGCAATAGGACTGACATTCATAAAAGAAAAATATGTTTACTTTCATATAAATAGTCATTATTATTATTATTATTATTATTCTTGATTGTTATAATTATTTTTGATTGTTATAATTATTTTTGATTGTTATAATTATCATTGTATTACTTTTTTAATCTCTATTTTTTTTCTTTAACGTTAATACTGTATAACATGTTATATGTCCTTAATGTTCTGTAGAAACTGAAATTTGTTGAATCTGAGTATGCCTGGTTAGGTGTAAGAGAGGGCCTGAAGGCCCTAATCTTGCCAGGTAAAATAAATGCATAAATAAATAAATAAATAAATGTGGAGACCTTGCAGGCCAAAGTAGGGTTTGGCAGACAACGAAACGAGGCGTAGAACATCGTCGACGTACTGCTGTGCTGTAAGGGTGCTACTGAAGTCTGCCAAAGGGGTCTTCCTATGAAAAGGACTGCCACCGCAGAACGTCACTCCTAGTCGTCTGGCAGCGTGTGATGAGCGATAGGTTGGTATCCCCTCGCTGTCTGGGACGTCCCTAGACACGTCCTCGCTGCTCATCAAGCCTCAGTTCAGCGCGGTACTGACCACTGGCGACAATTCTACCCCATTCAGTGATATTCCAGCCTGATGATGTGCCTAGAGACGCCCCAGGCAGTGATACCTCACCGACCGACAGTGAGGGTACCGCTCTAGGATGCCATTTCTTTTCATAGCAGGACCTCTTTGTCCCATACCCACGCCATCCTTACAGCACAGCGGTACGTCGACGATATTCCACGTCCCATTTGGCAGCCATTCACGGCAAGCCATCCCACGCTTACGTTTCAGCAATATGATGCATGTCTTGTTTGTTGCCAAAACCTACCTTGTCCTGTAAGGTCGCCGGATCTCTCCCCCCACCGAGAACGTTTGGAGCACTACGGGCAAGGCCCTGCAACCATCTCGGGATTTTGACGAGCTAACGCACGAACTGGACAGAACATGGTACGGAAACTCGCAGGAGGACATCCTAAAATTCAATAAATCAATGCCAAGCCGAATAACTGCGTGCTTACGGACCAGATGTGGACTAAGGCGTTACTGACTTGCTCAATTTGCAAAGCTCTCCCTCTCTCTTGAATAAGTCAACCAATTTGTCTGACAATGTATTAATTTGTTTGTCTGTACATTTACATCACATCTACCGATTTCCGTCCCATTCGGATAGTGTACTTCACGACGAAAGAGGGATACAGAAACGCCATAACTAGGAGTAGACTTAATTTCGTGTCTTCTGGTGTGCATTACATTTTCTGACTGAAATTCCTACCGTCCATAATCGACATTATTAACCTCCTCGTAGACAAGTAACTTGTCCAAGTTTCAACAATTTAACATCATTAGGAAGCTTAATTACGCTACTGGCCATTAAAATTGCTATACCACGAAGATGACGTACTACAGACGAGAAATTTAACCGTTACGTTACCGATTTTGATAAAGGTCGGATTGTAGAACATCGCGATTGCGGCTTATCGTATCGGAGCCATTGCTGCTCGCGTTGGTCGAGATCCAATGACTGTTAGCAGAATATGGAATCGGTAGGTTTAGCAGGGCAATAGGGAACGCCGTGCTGAATCCGAACGGCCTTGTATCACTAGCAGTCGAGATGATAGGCATCTTATTCGCATGGCTGTAACGGATCGTGCAGCCACGTCTCGATCCCTGAGTCAACAGATGGGGACATTTGTAAGACAAGAACCATCTGCACGAACAGTTCGACGACGTTTGCAGCAGCATGGAATATCAGCTCCGAGACCATGCCTGCGGTTACCCTTGACGCTGCATCACAGACAGGAGCGTCTGCGATGGTGCACGAATGGCAAAACGTCATTTTTTTCGGATAAATCCACGTTCTGTTTACAGCATCATGATGGTCGCATCCGCGTTTGGCGACATCGCGGTGAACTCACATTGGAAGCGTGTATTCGTCATCGCCATACTGGAACATCACCCGGCGTGATGGTACGGGGTGCCATGGTTACACGTCTCGGTTACGTCTTGTTTGCATTGAAGGCACTTTGAACAGTGGACGGTACATTTCAGGTGTGTTACGACCCCTGGCTCTGCCCTTCATTCGATCCCTGCGAAACCCTGCATTTCAGCAGGATAATGCACGACCGCATATTGCAACTCCTGTACGGGCCTTTCTGGATACAGAAAATGTTGGACTGCTGCCCTGGCCAGCACATTCTTCAGATCTCCCACCAACTGAAAATCTGGTCAATGGTGGCTGAGCAACTGGTTCGTCACAATACGCCAGTCACTGCTCTTGATGAACTGTGGTATAGTGTTGAAGCTGCATGGGCAGCTGTACCTGTACACGCCATCCAAGATCTGTTTGACTCAATGCCCAGGCGTATCAATGCAGTTATTACGGCCAGAGGTGGTTTTTCTGGGTACTGATTTCTCAGGATCTATACACCCAAACTGCGTGAAAATTTAATCACATCTCAATTCTAGTATAATATATTTGTCCTATGAATACCAGTTTGTCATCTGCATTTCTTCTTGGTGTAGCAATTTTAATGGCCAATAGTGTATATACAACCAGTGACGGTAAGGACGTTAGAAAATGCTCAGTAGCTGTTAAGATATTAGGTTCGTGGACCGACAGAACGAGTTCATCGTGGCAGAGTTTTGTTCTATTGTCATACTGAGGTCTGTGGAAACCGTTGACGATAGAGATCTTTACAGTTTGGAAAAGCGAAGGGAGGGCATCACTCGTGCCAGATGAGGGTTGCCGCTACGTCTGTTCCAAGCCAGAGGAAGCCAACGCTTCTTCCTGGCTATAGCCTCGTAAAGTAATAATGTCCACCGTGAAATTTTGTCAGATGAGCCTTACTTTGTGTATTAAAAGTAGCTTCGTCTGCACGGTTCCTATGCACTGAACTCTACCGCTCCACATTACCTTGGGTAAGAACGCTTCCTGGTTCCAACCCTGAGTAAACTTCCTGATAGACAAATGAAGATCGTCCGGTGTGGCTGAGCGTTTCTAGGCGCTGGAACCGCGCTACCGCTACGTTCGCAGGTTCGAATCCTGCCTCGGGCGTGGATGTATGTGATGTCCTTAGGTTAGTTAGGTTTAAGTAGTTCTAAGTTCTAGGGGACTGATGACCTCAGAAGTTAAGTCCCATAGTACTCAGAGCCATTCGAAGCGTTCGTCCTGTGCTGCTGACTGACGCTTTAGAACATGACGTAACAGAAACGTTTCTTTATAGGCCAAGAAGACTGCAAGAACAGAGAGTTTAGATTAATTAAGTAACCGGGACACGATGCCATCAGACATTCGCTTACATAGATTCAAATTGTATAAATCATTTGTAATGGCATGTAAAATACAGGGCTTCACGCATATTTCGCAAGCGAAATAATTACACCAATCGGGCAATCGCAGCACACTAGTTAAACTTAGTAAATGTTAAATTCATATCATTTGTATGAGAAGATTTGAATCTTCGAAACCAGCTATCAGTTGAGGTGTTAACAGGTGCTGTTCAGCCATCTACCAGCGTCCCTAGGTATTGATTGAAACAAAAATGGCACTGTAACATTTCAACACTACATGATACCTACCTCAAGATTTAGCAGTAACCTTTTAGGGAAATATATAGAATGCCTAGGAATTGCTACAATATGGTACAACTAACGGTAAAAAGTCAACTTGACCCTGTGGAATAGTGTAGCGGTAGCTGGTATTTTCCGAAGGGACTCTATATTGATTGACTTTTTTCTAGAAACGGGTACAATTTGAAACATTAAACATTCTGAGACATTCTCACGTGAAGATTACAAACTGAATATAAAAGTGCTACGACCTTCTCAGCACCTGCTACGTTTCCACCATTAGCCCGTTCAGGTGGTACGGACAATGTCTTATTACTGAAGAACAGAATCGTATGATTTCCTTGGTTCTTTAGAAGACGGCTTCCTTCAATAAAAGTTAAACACTGCGTTCCATTACGCTGCAGATATGCAGTGGCGGATTTATAATTTAATTTGACCAGACTTCGTTGCTTGCACACAACGGTAGCTACAACATGTCGAGTGTGAAGGTCCTATATGTATGCACATGAAGCACACGTTTAAATTTATGTACTGTATACTCAACACTCTATAATGATATATGCAGCATAGCACATAGTTAGCTTATATCTGTCAATATTTGGAAGGCACACGCAGTAACAAGTTCCTGTTCCACTTGTGTACCAAAACTGAGATTCTGAAAGGAAGACGATAATCTACGCACAACTTAGAGCAATGTAATTCAGTTTTACAGCTTACTTTAAATTTTGGTCTAGTTAATTAAACATTGTCGAATGACAGCGAGTCACATGCGAGTCAGCGAAACAGTAACAAAACCGATTTACTAATGTCGAATATAATGAAAAAAATGTAGGTCAGCGGAGTTTAGAAACTTAACTTTTCGCGTATGAATGTAACGACTTATGTATCGGAAAGTCTGATTTCGTATTTCACCAGTCATTCAGGTTGAAGGTCGTAATATGAGGACCGCCCTTTTCGTGCTATTTCCATTTCAGTGCAGTATATCTCACGTAAATGTGTTTTATTGTAATTGTCCAGGACAAACCTAAAATTATTCCTACAAGTCAAAGAGCCGCTGTAATAAGACACAGCGCTTTCATCCCAGAGCGTAATGGTTCAAATGCCTGTCCAATTTAAATTTTCCGGTGTGTCCTGAAACTGCTTAAGGCAACTGAAGGAAAATTTCTAGACGGATCTTTAGAAAGGATGTGGGTCATTTTCTTTTTCCTGAGGTTGTGATCCGTTTGTAACGACATCGGGTCGATGGGATGTTAAACACTACTCTCCTTTTTTTTGTTTAGGATACTTACACACTTTATTTTTGCTACGTCACTAATGTAATACATTGTTCATCACAGGAGATTTTCATGTAAATGGAGTAATTTTAATTCGGTGTGTAACTCGTTTGCTGTGACACTAAAACTTAGTCTAAGGTTCTATTGACCTCAACTTGCAAACGCTGTACTCAGTGAATAATATAAACAATAAAAACCAGGTTTTGGAATGCTACTTCAATGTTTTGGTTTTAAAAATATTTCGAGTCAGTGAGGTCCTAAACAGAATAGATTATCACAATTTGTTGCTCATGGACAT
This sequence comes from Schistocerca serialis cubense, assembly GCF_023864345.2. NCBI lineage: Eukaryota > Metazoa > Arthropoda > Insecta > Orthoptera > Acrididae > Schistocerca > Schistocerca serialis. The sequence continues at coordinate 177,123,213 of NC_064642.1, forward strand.
AACCATTTGTAACACTATTATGACTTCCTTATGTTGTGTTGTTTGTTCAGAAATCTCTTTCTCAGTTTTCGGTTAATCATAGCAAATCACTACGCAATGGAGGTGAAAGCGAAGCAGTATTCTCAGAGGAGTTCAACAGATCGCGCAAAGTGTCCACTCGTGGACAGTAAAATGTGAATTCCGTACCCTGTTCAGTCTGCCAGCATGCCTGGAAATTTCACTGTTAGCGCGCTCACGTTTTATACCTTTATGGCACGAAACTTTGTCAGCGGAGGAAGTTACCCAGCAAACTTGTGTACACAACAGTGACGTCATTGGAGTATTCAGCAGCCATTGTCAGACACAAAACATCAATGCTTACCATTGTAGTGGGCGTCGACGGTCAACAGTCCCAGCTTTACACCATTATATAGGTATTATGAGGCTCGTAGTTCTAGGGCAAGAGTGCAACGGAATGGAATGCCCTCTTTTCGTAAGAAACTGGAAGGGCTGTGTCTACACAAATTATTAATCGCATTTCAAACGATCAATGTGGCCTGTAGTTTGCATTGAGAACACTAGCATCAGACCTCCAAATATCAAGGCACGCGAAGAATATGGCATGGACGCACCTTGTAACGCCGGAAACGCATATCCTCCTATTTCGATCTATTGTACTACAAATTTTTTCCTTATTTTGTCACCTGAAGATATGACATTTCTGTCTCTTTATATATTGTAATTGTCTTACTGCTTGTATATATATATATATATATATATATATATATATATATATATATAATTGGTTTGTTTTGTAAATATTATTTGCATTTTTACGTTGGGTCTTGTCTAGGGAAAACTATGCTATCGAACGATTACATCGATAGGTCGTGTGAAGAATCAAAGTGTGTAGGATCTTTGGTAGTGTGAACTCTGCCGCGTGGAGCGTGGGCAGAGGGATTCTGGCTGGGGTAGTGCAGTGGAGCAGGTGTGTTGTGTGACGCTCCCGCGAGTTGCCGCGCTTTCCGGGTTGGGCAGCATGTAATTGCGCTCGACTTGCTATGATAGTTTCTGACACGGTGTCGCGGACGGGAAGCATTAGCTGGCGCGCATCAAGAGCCCGTTTCGCCTGATGACCGTGTCGAGAAGAAGGCGCGCCAACATCCAGCTTCTGCAACAGCGACGGCCGACAATGAGTGACAGTCGCCACCTCCTCGATCGACTGCTTCAAACATTCAATCAACCAACAAGGAAGACTGGAAGCACGTAAAGTTTTAGAACCGTATGGCAGACTTCAGCTTCTCCAACTGTTCCATTTTCGTAACTAAAATTACAACAACTTAGCATGAACCTTTGTTGCTCATTGTCCCAATCGCATTACCAGGCAGGGTTCCTTTCTTTTCCGAAATGAACTCGAGTGTCGTTGAAATTCAGACGCCAGCATTAAAGTAATATCATTCCATTTCACTGATTTAATTTCAAAGTTCATTTAAGGTATTCATAGCTGGCTACAATATTTAGATTACACAAGCACAAATTAAGAGTGCGAGTTTTGTTAGCATATTTTAGCTTACCTGTGACTGCAGCTCAGCTTGGTACGTACTAAATGTTACTATTGTTAATTGTCTAGAATCATTTAATTCAAGTTCAAAGTTAAATCTCTTACTTCTAAATTGCGTAGATTCAAGTAGCTATTGAAATGATTGTTGAGGTAGCCCAAGACTAACCTTATTTTACTGAATTTCGTAGTGCTTCAGAACCAAATCTCACTATTAATTTCAGTCACTAAATTAACTTTCAATTTTCCCGCTTTATTAATTCTTTTGCTAAATTAAGTCAGAGTGTAGTGGATTTTATTACTTCTGACAAACTTTGTTTTCACACAATACATGTCAACCTTCAGTTTCCACGTTTTTAGTGCTAATTATATGTGAAATAATCTTCCATTTTCAGTTATAGTAGATTCCATAGGACTGGCGACCGTAATTTTCCCCAGATCTCAAATATCTAATTAACGCCAATTAATTGTTAACGTAACGACAGCACATTTACTTTCTTTTTTAATTTTACCCTTTTCTCAAAATTAATTTTCACCAATTTCATTTGCATTTTTCCTTTCATTAGATGTATCCCTTTCCCCCTCTTTACCGACAGATTAACTTCGGTGACGATTGCTTTTCCCAAATTTCCATTAGGTGCACACGGTTTAATTTTTCACTGTCATTAAGGTCGATAAGTGACAGTAAAATGTGAATTCCGTACCCTGTTCAGTCTGCCAGCATGCCTGGAAATTTCACTGTTAGCGCGCTCACGTTTTATACCTTTATGGCACGAAACTTTGTCAGCGGAGGAAGTTACCCAGCAAACTTGTGTACACAACAGTGACGTCATTGGAGTATTCAGCAGCCATTGTCAGACACAAAACATCAATGCTTACCATTGTAGTGGGCGTCGACGGTCAACAGTCCCAGCTTTTAACCATTATATAGGTATTATGAGGCTCGTAGTTCTAGGGCAAGAGTGCAACGGAATGGAATGCCCTCTTTTCGTAAGAAACTGGAAGGGCTGTGTCTACACAAATTATTAATCGCATTTCACACGATCAATGTGGCCTGTAGTTTGCATTGAGAACACTAGCATCAGACCTCCAAATATCATGGCACGCGAAGAATATGGCATGGACGCACCTCGTAACGCTGGAAACGCATATCCTCCTATTTCGATCTATTGTACTACAAATTTTTTCCTTATTTTGTCACCTGAAGATATGACATTTCTGTCTCTTTATATATTGTAATTGTCTTACTGCTTATATATATATATATATATATATATATATATATATGCATGTATGTCGATGTATAATTGGTTTGTTTTGTAAATATTATTTGCATTTTTACGTTGGGTCTTGTCTAGGGAAAACTATGCTATCGAACGATTACATCGATAGGTCGTGTGAAGAATCAAAGTGTGTAGGATCTTTGGTAGTGTGAACTCTGCCGCGTGGAGCGTGGGCAGAGGGATTCTGGCTGGGGTAGTGCAGTGGAGCAGGTGTGTTGTGTGACGCTCCCGCGAGTTGCCGCGCTTTCCGGGTTGGGCAGCATGTAATTGCGCTCGACTTGCTATGATAGTTTCTGACACGGTGTCGCGGACGGGAAGCATTAGCTGGCGCGCATCAAGAGCCCGTTTCGCCTGATGACCGTGTCGAGAAGAAGGCGCGCCAACATCCAGCTTCTGCAACAGCGACGGCCGACAATGAGTGACAGTCGCCACCTCCTCGATCGACTGCTTCAAACATTCAATCAACCAACAAGGAAGACTGGAAGCACGTAAAGTTTTAGAACCGTATGGCAGACTTCAGCTTCTCCAACTGTTCCATTTTCGTAACTAAAATTACAACAACTTAGCATGAACCTTTGTTGCTCATTGTCCCAATCGCATTACCAGGCAGGGTTCCTTTCTTTTCCGAAATGAACTCGAGTGTCGTTGAAATTCAGACGCCAGCATTAAAGTAATATCATTCCATTTCACTGATTTAATTTCAAAGTTCATTTAAGGTATTCATAGCTGGCTACAATATTTAGATTACACAAGCACAAATTAAGAGTGCGAGTTTTGTTAGCATATTTTAGCTTACCTGTGACTGCAGCTCAGCTTGGTACGTACTAAATGTTACTATTGTTAATTGTCTAGAATCATTTAATTCAAGTTCAAAGTTAAATCTCTTACTTCTAAATTGCGTAGATTCAAGTAGCTATTGAAATGACTGTTGAGGTAGCCCAAGACTAACCTTATTTTACTGAATTTCGTAGTGCTTCAGAACCAAATCTCACTATTAATTTCAGTCACTAAATTAACTTTCAATTTTCCCGCTTTATTAATTCTTTTGCTAAATTAAGTCAGAGTGTAGTGGATTTTATTACTTCTGACAAACTTTGTTTTCACACAATACGTGTCAACCTTCAGTGGCCACGTTTTTAGTGCTAATTATATGTGTAATAATCTTCCATTTTCAGTTATTATAGTAGATTCCATAGGACTGGCGACCGTAATTTTCCCCAGATCTCAAATATCTAATTAACGCCAATTAATTGTTAACGTAACGACAGCACATTTACTTTCTTTTTTAATTTTACCCTTTTCTCAAAATTAATTTTCACCAATTTCATTTGCATTTTTCCTTTCATTAGATGTATCCCTTTCCCCCTCTTTACCGACAGATTAACTTCGGTGACGATTGCTTTTCCCAAATTTCCATTAGGTGCACACGGTTTAATTTTTCACTGTCATTAAGGTCGATAAGTGAGGAGAAGGTTACAACCTGTAACGCAACATGGATCAACTACGGTGGTTTCTCTTCACAAGCGAGTGCATGCATTGCCTAAGGTCCAACGGTCATCGTAGGAGAGAGCAGAGACGTACAGACATGTAGGTCCATGGTTTCAATAGCGGTGAAAAATTTGAGATGATTTCAGCGTCGGAACAGAATCTTTAAATCTACTGTGCAGCTCTACAGTCAGCATTCTGGCCTTCCAAGAAGACAATGCACGAGCAAGAGCACACACACGCTATTCGTGAATATAATGCTCATGGACGCAGGAATAAACCGAATGGAATGCTTAGTGGTAGTTAATGATACGAACCCGTTTGAGTATCTTAGAGACCAGTTGCATTGCATCTTCGCGGCAATATTTCTCACACACTGAATGACCTCAGAGGGGCCACCATCGAAGAGAATGGCACACGTCAACTGCAACGTCTCGACGAACCTCGTGGACAGCATGACAACGACGCTCCGAGCATGTCGATGTGAATCAGCGCTCATACCAGAACCGCCAATACTGCCCTCCTTTCGCTACCCTATTAGCTTAACTTTTTTTTCTTACTCTTATTTTTGTAAGCACATTGAAAAATATACTAACTTTATGCAAGCTTATCAAAATGAGGCACTATTGTTCCTATAATCTCATTATTGACAGCTTTCTTATTTATCGCTTTTTAATTTACGATGAAGGTTGTACTAACTGAACCTTGGTGCAGCAAAATTGCAAATACCTTTCATCTTGTTTTCTTTCCTGCTTATATTGCTTATATTCTTGAAGTTAGTTGTCACAGTGAGAAAGAAATATAGTATCATAGTTACTTCCACACATTTTTGTGTCGGAATCTCCATCTAATGATGTCCTTAATAAAGGATTTTTATGGTCATTGTGGTAACAGGTACAAAGCAAACAGATATGAAATCTTTATGAAAAAAAGAGAAAAATACTGCCCTTACAAGGATTTCGTCACTGTGCCAGCGTGTACCACATTAAAATATGTTAGTCCTACCTTTTAAATACTCATGTATACAAAAGACTATTCTTTGCCTTCTTCCTCCACTGTCGTGACTCTCCCAAGGTGCAGAAACAGGCAAATGTCAGAAGCCTTCGGTCAAGTAGCGTATTTGCTTCAGCACCTACTCGCCGTCCTTTCAAATACTACAGGGTGATGAACCGGCGGCCGGCCGGTGAGGCCGGCTGTTATACCGGCGGCGTGGGTGACGGGAGATCCGCAATAAATGTAGAACGATTTGTCGCGGAAGTTGTTCCTAACATACATAAGAAAGAAAGTTACTAACCTACGTCAATTAAGCAAGGAGGTGCTGGAACTGCCTCTATTTGCTCTTCAAGCATTTCTGACATTTGCTTAGAAAACTGCTCCTTACACTCTGCAGTTCCCTCTGATTTGATGTACACACACTTTCTCTTTTTATGCCGCAGAAAGAAAAATCACAGGACGCAAAATCAGGGTAAAGACGAGGCAATATGATGTTGGTGATAATCCTGTCTTCAAACACGTCACAAATTTCCCGTAATGAGAAGTGGGCTTTAGATGCCACGACAGTGTCATGCTGATAGATTATTAAACCACGTCCTGTATCAGTTAATTGGCAACAAAAAGCTACAATTTTTTTCGTATATCTTTCGCTGTTAATTGTTTCCCGGAAAGAAATAGAGGCTGTTATTGGGCCTATTATTCTCTCACCGCTAATAGCGAACTACCCTCCAATTTTTTAATCATGTAGGGGAGCTTCGGGTGTGACGTTAGGCTTTTCAGAACTCCAGCAACGGTTATTTCGTAACTTAACGTATCCACTTAAATGAAACTATGATTCGTCAAAAAACCAAGACAGATGAGTGTCAATTTCGTGCACCACATTCAAAATCCACTCACAAAACCGAAATCTTTTCGCAGGGCCAGCTTAAGTTTTTGCACTTCAGTCATTTTGTAGGTCTGCAACTGCAGTAACTTCGTAGCCGTTTGAACAGAATCACAGGAAATTCCAATTTTCTGGAAAACGCGTCGAACGTATTTTCTAGGAGACCTTTCCAGAGCAGCCCTGGGTTATCGAGATTTTGGTCTGTCAGTGATGCACGTTGTTGTCTATGGTTCTTGTCAAGAACACTTTCCATTTCACGAAATTTCTTTATTATTCTCCGAATAGGGACCGGAACATCAGGAAATTCGTCTTGAAATATTGTTCTTACAGCATGCACTGATTCTGTAGGCAGATATGAATCATACGTGAACACTCATTGGCGAATAGAATAATTGTATTTAGCAATTGCACTTGAAACACTTTCACTCGATACACTGTATTCAGTCGCCTGACAAACCTCATCAGCGCGCCACCGGCGGGCTGCCAGCGCGGCAAAAAAATGTCCATCAGGCGGTTATTTTAAGGGCTGACCACCTATACCATAGCACACCCAAGTATCAGCAACAACTCCATTGTTGAAAATGAGTGAGCTGTGTAAGAGGCTGTTGTGTGAACCAAGCTCATTGTTACCACAAGAACCCTGTTGGCGATGGACATCTGCTCGTTGGTAGTCGTTTGCTTATAATGCTGTTTGGACGAAATGACACAGGACCAGTGATACAGCGTGTTTATACAGACGCGGGCAGAAGGATTTTGTCGCAGGCAGATATTAGGAACATTAGGATTTATCTCGACACCCCTCGGTATTGTTGCTTTCACTTCATGACTTCATGGCTAGGTAATATTTCTTTAGATTCAAAGTTTCCCTTCAATCTTATTTTACGTTAAAGTAGGGATTTCTCGTGGTGTTTCCATATTTTTGTCCAAACCCTGTACTACGACAGGTCTTGTTATCATAATATTAAGTTGTACGTATACTAACCTTATTTCCTTTTTTATTATTTAAAAAACTAATAATATTGCAAGTTTAAATATTTCTAAACATTAAACTCAAAGTTAAACACGAAGCATAGCTGTGTACTAATTGCTTTTGTGATCACGCGATTCATGGCGTAAACACACAAAAGGAAGTTTATTGGCATGACTTTTGTGATCACGCGATTCTTGACGTAGACACAAAAAAGCAAGTTTAAAGGCATGACCTCAGGAGAGAGCGAAATGTGGAACGTCACCTCAGCTTCCAGCAGGCGCAATCTCGGACAGTCTTTGTCAGCATCTATGGTGACCAACACGGAACACGTGTGCGCATACCGCACAGAATAACCATTTGACTACAATGCTTGGACCATTTGCACTTTGCACGCAGAAAGGCGTAAAATCTTAGGGAGCACTTCACGGACAGTTCAAGTTTCTTCTTGCAATTCACGTGATGCATAACGCATTGACTTCTACGGGTTGCCTTGAAATAACAGATTTTACTGTCAACACGTTCTTCCTGCAGAGGGGGACAGCCCCTCCGGGGAGGGTTTTTGACACTGGTTGTGTCTCAAAAATTTTTGAACCATCTCCATATCATTGTTTCTCCTGGTGATGTTCTACAGTATGGATCGTGCGCACCAGGTGGCATTGTGAGCCTTCTCCAGGTGTCTCAGAATTCTGACGCGGACTAAGTCAAAAGCAAAGAACAAAGGAATAAAACTTTGACAGGTGGTTTTTTGAAACGATAGCAACACTTATCGGACACACTCGGCGTGGTGGAACAGACTGATGAGTACAGGTGGTATTCGACCAGATGGCCGTGTCTCACCTAAAGAGAGGCGCTCAGATTGATCTGCGGCTGCCAGATATTGAACTTCGGGTGGACAGTTCTTCGGCATTCTGAGTGAGCAGTCTCGGTACATATATTCCATCACGGAATTTCTTGTTGAGGGTGACGTGCTACCAGGAACGAACTGCAACATTCATTAAGTGGACACTAGACGGAAAAGCTGTATACACTTGGATACCACTTCCTTGATCAAATCACAGGAAAGCGTGCACAGTTCACCATGTTTCATTTTCCCTTAGGCTTCCTGCAGAGCTGCAGTATTTGTGTGATTAACCCAAAGAATTTAAATTCAATTGAGGTTTCCCTGCGGTAGCTTCTTTTACTGTGCAAAGGAGTTCCTTGCAGTATCTGAGATTCTTTCTTTGTAATGTGTTACTTTTTTGTATTCTCTATTTTTATGTTTGTTATAATTCTTTAATTATATCAATTTGCGGTGTCCGCAGCTGATTCCGCATAATGTCCCGGTGCAGCTGACATCAATAATACCTTTGCTTTCCTTTCTCTCCCCTCCAATTTCAATTTCAATGATTGTTTAATTTTTGGTTTATAGATTTTCTAATCTGAATTCTATGAAGTATGCGCTGACTCGTTTCGAGACCGGTTCTAGTAGATACAGGCCACGTGGCCCAACTGAACCTAATAAACATATAAAAAACCAAAACAGCAGAGCTGCCATCCACAATCAAGATGAAGAAATATGTTCGCTGTCACTCTACATTGAAAAGTTGAGTTTCTTGTGCACCTCTGGTGCTGCCGCTGAACGTTATGGAATCGGTAACTTGGGGCTGGGTCTCATGTAAGACGAAATACGTACAATATAAATGCACCGCGCTGGGGAAACTTTTAGCTGGCAGGGCGTCCCGCGATCCGCCACGTCAGATCTTGACGGGACGGCGGCGTCAGCGTCGACGAGCTCAGCAAGGCGCCTGTTACGGCGTCAGAGTTTCCATTTGTACCGCGAGGCGTTGTCAGATGCTGACAAAAGTTGACAGGCAATTACGGGGGCGGCGGCGGCGGTAGTGGGGGCGGCCGTGGGGGTGGGGGTGAGGAACGCCGCTAAGGACTTATCGATTACGCGTCGCCTCTTGTCGGCAGCAGGCGCGGCTCGCGCCTGAATAGCGGCAACCGGCGCAGCGCCGCGCGGCTTCCGTGCTAATTACGTCACCGTCCCGGGCCGGGTTGGGGTAAGTTTACAATTCCCTCCGCTCTCGCCAAACACCTGCTTTCTCGTCCAACAATAGTACTGGCACATTGACGTCATTTGTCAGTAAGCACCAGTCTCCAGATTCTTTGGCAACTGCTCTCAGTTTTAAAGACTGTTATTTATGCACCAGTGAAGTTGCCGGAAGCGAGATAAAAATTCAGGTAGAGGGACTGTCGATGATAAGATTTATTAATGGCATTGCTATCCACCATGAAAGTGGAGTACAGGACCTGCTGAACGCTACTCTGCGCCAAAAAGAGAATAGTGTGGTGGTTGTTGGTTGCTGCAGAGGACCGAGTGAATACTATTGAATGTTCATTTGGAGAGATGCCCGTGCAGGCCAGTCTGTTTTGCTGCAGATGGTGAGGCCTGTCATTCACTTACCTGCCGGCTGCTGTCCCGACCGTGACTGGCACCGAACAAATCCTCATCTAACAGGGATTCAGTTAATAGTTAATGAACGTAATGGGTAGGAAAACAGAGGGAAGCCACAGCTGCTATACTGTTTCCCTAGTGATACATAACAAATTGGGGAGGTAGCCTGATACAAAGGGATAACTGCGAATTCATGAAGACCAGGGCTAGAATATGAGTATAAATCATTCATTCATATGAAAAGCAGTAAATTAAGACGGTCAAGAAATTCAAATACGAGAGAGAGTGAGGAGAGAAAACATGGAGAACTTTATTCACTAGCATGAAAGACAACGAAAGCTCGGAACACGTCACTTCAAACAACCATTCCGGTACCATCTTAAATAAAATACAAAGGTGAATCTAACTATCTGTATCTCCACCCGTGGTGCACAAAACAAGCTCACCGACGCTAAGATGGCACTTAGTCCCAAATTCAGTTATTGAAGTAGAGTAGAACCCCTCTAATCCGTCACCTTCGGTACCAGGACCATGGTCGGAACGAAAAAAAGGTCGAAGTATCCGAAAAAATCTAATATTTATTGTAAAAAATATAAAAAAGCATTTAGTACAAAGAATTAAACGATTTAAGAACTAAAAGGCATCTACGGTAATATAAAAAGATGTTTTGTACACAGTGTTAAACAATATACTAACGAGAAAAGTCTACACACACTATAATATGTATTGGTTTTAAAAGGAAGAACGACAAACAAATTACAGTATTGTACTGTAGTTCATAACGTATAAACTATATATACTGTAAACTAAAAAAATGTTTATAGCACTGTATATAAAAAAGAAATTTTTTACAAAGAAATAAAGTACTTTACATATAAACTAAGAAATGATTATACTGTACACACTGTTTTTACAGTAAAAACGAAAAAAGATTACATGGAAAAAAGAGTCAGTGATATTTTTGTTTAGCAGATGTTATTCTAGATTTACCTGCAGTGTCGCTCCATTTTTTTTATCCACAAAACGTCCGTTGGAGTTGAAGGTAGATTCTGCTCGATGTCAAAAGGGTGGGGGATACGTCTTCGGCGTCCGAGTCCTCATTCACAGTTTCCTGGATAACAGCGGCAACAATCAGGTCGTCATTGAGCTCTTCAAAAGTGTCACAGTCTTTGTCACATTCGTTGATCCACTCTTCAGCTTCATTGGCAGGGACGTTCGGCTCCAGAGTTTGTAGATCTTTAACGATTTCCAGTGCGTCGTTGTTTTTCTCATCTTCGGTATGCTCATTTTCAATCATAACTTGTGGCCAAAACTTACGCTACGATTTCCGCAGTGTGTCAAGTTTCAGTTCATCCCATGCTGCAGCGATTGTGTAGATAGCATCTTTGATGTTGAGGGATTTCATTGCCTCAAATAAGTTATGACTTCCTTCAGATTGAGCTGATATACTTTCTGCGATATCGCCTTTTTAACCATTGTATAACGCCATGATCCATTGGTTGGATGAGTGAGGTCACATTAGGAGGCAAAAAGAGAGCTTTTATGTCCCCTTTCACCTAATCTTCCTCAGGTGGATGTGATGGTACGTTATCCAACAGCAGTAGAGCACGAACAGGCTGATTTTTTTTGCTTCAAGTCTTTTTCGACCGATGACGCAAACTCGTCGAAAAACCAGGATTTAAAAAGATTGCAGTCCATCCAAGCAGATTTTTGATTGCGGTAATAAACCGGCAAGGAAGATAAGTTTATATTTTTTAATGCCGTTGGCTTCTTAGATTTGCCAATGACGAACAAGGGGAGCTTGTGGGTACCATCTGCGTTGCTACAAGGAATGACTGTTATTCTGTCTTTTATAAGTTTCGTTCCTCCCACTGATTCATTTGAAGCTGCGAGCGTTTCTGTTGGCAACATTTTAAAGTTCAGCTCTGTTTCGTCGATGTTATACACTTGGCAGGGTAACAGTTCATTTTCTTCTACAATTTCTTGAAACTTAACAGAAAACTCCTTAGCCGCTGCGGCATCGGCAGATTGTTTCCCACCGGAAATAGAAACAAATCGGACACCGTGATGAGTTTTCCAACGATCAATCCAGTCTTCACTGGCAGCAAATTTACATTCGGCTTCCAGTTTTTTGTGCAAAACTATCGCTTTTTCTTTGAGAATTGGCCCGGATATTGGAGCTCATTTGCTTCTTTCTTGACAAAACCACATCCACAATGCGTTGTCAAGCAGTTCAAGTTTAGGCTTTTTTAATGTTTCGCGATTCTTCAGAGTGTTTTCACCATCAGTCGTAACTGTATAGAATTCAATGTCTTTCCGATTCTTCCTCCAATCGTTAATCGTCGTAACACCTACATTCAGTTTCTTTGCAATTTTTTGGAGCGATTCTGCTTCGTCCAGCCTTTGTAGCACTGCTAATTTTTTATTTAGTGAAAGAGTTAAGTGTTAACGTTTGTATCCAGACATATTGAAAAACATACAACTGGACACACTGTACAATAAGGAACGTATAGTATAACAATATGCACAGTGATAGATACCGCAACAATGGCCCGACAGGCATCCAGTCAGTGACAAGTCGGTACAGGCTCGCGAGCCTGAGCGTGGTCGGACTAACAGGAGTGACGGACGATCCAAGGTCGGATTAGAGGGGTTCTACTGTACAGCTACTAGTATGGAGTACCTACCACTAGGTTGCAGCACAATGCACCTAATGTGGAAAACGTATGTTTTTGAGGGTGTCCGGATACTTTTGATCACGTAGAATATCTCGAAAGTAAATTAAAGTGTGTCAGACAAAGAATGGACGAAGTCGGTAAAGTGGCTCAAAGAGACCGATGTTCACCAAGAAAAGGGTCAGTCCTTGTCGTTATTGAGGGAAAGGAATTGGATAATTTATCGCGAACTTTGGGGAAATAGGATAAGCAGATAATTGGGTTATTTGACATTCCGTATTACAGTCGATTACTGAAAAGATACGATATGAGCAGGTATACCGCAGATTCGTTCATGGAAATAATATGTAGAAAATTTTAGTTAGAAGATTGGTTAGACTTTCGTGCTATTGGAGGGAGCCGTAGAGGGCACCAACTGAGGAAACAGGTGCCCTATTAGAATAAGCACATGATTTAGGGCGTTGCGTCCAAGAGGTATTTTAAGGTGACGCACAAGAAGAAATAGTGGCAGACCGCATCCAACAAGCTGGGAGACGGATGCACGAGTAAAAAATTGTCGAGGAAGACTGTCACTGAAGCATGTACAGCAAGTATCTGAGGAGTCTCTCTCTGAGTGCTATTCTGCGAGGAAACTTTTGATGGAAATAAGGAAATAATTGCGGACCGCGTCAAGCCTATCAGAAAATTGATGAAAAAATACCAACAGAATTTGCAAAAAGAGGTGCTACATGCCTGGAAAGTGAGTGCTTCTTAGAATTATTTGTATTGCTTTCGTGCTGGACTTTTTATTAGTCGCATCCCCATTGCCTTTCCTGAACTAATACAGAATATCTTCTGTCGATCTTATGACCTCAGTGGTTCCGTCTGCACTGCACAATACTACATCTACATCTACGCGATTACTCTGGTATTCACAATAAAGTGCCTGGCGGTGGCTTCAATGAACCACCTTCACGCTGTCTCTCTACCGTTCCACTCTCGAACGGCACGTGGGAAAAACGAGCACTTAAATTTTTCTGAGCGAGCCCTGGTTTCTCTTATTCTATCGTGATAATCATTTCTTGCCTATGTAGGTGGGTACCAACAGAATGTTTACGCAATCGGAGGAGAAAATTTGTGATTGAAATTTCATGAGAAGATCCCATCGCAATGAAAACCGCCTTTGTTGTAATGATCGCCACTCCAATTCATGTATCATGTCTGTGACACTATCTCCCCTATTTCGCAATAATACGAGCTGCCCTTCTTTGCACTTTTTCATTGTCATCCATCAGTTCCACATGATGCGGATCCCACACCGCACAGCAATACTCCAGAATAGGGCGGACAAGCGTGGTGTAAGCAGTCTCTTTAGTAGATCTGTTGCACCTTAGAAGTGTTCTGCCAGTGAATCATTGTCTTTGGTTTGTTCTACCCACAATATTATCTATGTTATCGTTTCAATTTTGGTTATTTGTAATTGTAATCCCCAGGTATTTAGTTGAATTTGTGTGACTCATCGCGTCATCGATTTCTTTTAGTACTCATGTGAATAACTTCACACTTTTCCTTATTCAGGATCAATTGCCACTTTTCGCACCATACAGATATCTTATCTAAATCATTTTGCAAGTCGTTTTGATCATCTGATAACTTTACAAGACGGTAAATGGCAGCATCATCTGCAAACGATCTAAGACGACTACTCAGATTGTCTCCGATGTTGTTAATATAGATCACGATAAATAGAGGGCCTATAACATTTCCTTGGGGAACACCGGTTAGTACTTCTGTTTTACTCGATGACTTTCCGCCTATTATTACGAACTGTGTGACCTTTCTGGCAGGAAATCACTAATCCAGTCGCACAACTGAGGCGATGCTCCGTAGGCACTCAGTTTGGTTAGAAGGCGCTTGTGGGGTACGCTGTCGAAAGCCTTATGGAAATCTAGGTATCACGGCTTCAATATCTAAAACGGTAGGATTTACTTTACGCCAAAAAAGTAACAGATTGTAACAATAAAGTAAGAACATCCGGGTGAGTATGTAATGCTTTCCGTCGTAAGCGCTGAAAAAGTTACTTCTGACATTCAGCAGCTCACAAATCTTTTTGTTCACTTACGCTCTTTAATGAAATTTCTTACACTGATGGAGTGCGCTTTGAAATTATTCTAACACTAGTCGACGATTTTAACGTATATAAATATCACTGAACTATCACATATGTTAAATTTATTTTATTCGTATCACAAAAGGCATTTTGATCTCATAGCCGTTCAAGGAATTGTGTATTAGCTGTTTCAGCACGTACGTTGCATAGAAGCAGGTTGCAGTGTTACAAAATTTGTTAGTTATAAAGACAATTTTCAGATAAAACGCTCCTTTCATCACTCACCGGGGCTATGATTTCGTTGCGTTTACTGGTGTAGCTACTTTTCCGTACATGGTGATACTGCCGAACAATGAAATCGAAATTCTGTGTGCACGTACTACTACAAGAGATCGTGTGGCTGTATTCAGGGCCAGCTTTGCAGACTGTGGTTTCAGCAGCTCATTGTGAAATATGGTTTTCAGTAGTTTTCTCTGAGTTACCAAGCGAATGCTGATACTGTAATTCCCCTTATTGTTATCCCAAACTAGAATATAAACAAACACATTTGGGGAATAAGAATACATTTGTTTTGATTTTTGTCTGTGTCAGTGGGCAACATTATCCCAGATATGAATTAAATTATTTCCAATCTGCCAGTTCCGACGAAGCGTTTTTGAAAGGTTTTCCCGGGTTAACAGGCAAATAGCGGAAATGCATGTCCCTATTCAAATGTTTTCCCTCCGCCATTTCCCAGAGTAGTTGTGTATTGGGCTGAAAACGGTAAAGTTCTAGAATAGCCCGTTCTGCTCTCAGGAATAAGCAATGAAAGATGTAAACTAAAAGTTCTGATGTACTTCAATGAATTGTAAGATTCTGAAACGTATTCCGCGCTCTCTTCCGTATATCAACATGGTTCTTTTACCCAAGTACTTAAGAAAAAAATGTAAGTTTGAGGTAAGTGCAATGTAAAAACAATAAGACAGGAGCACATTTAGTTAAGACCATACAGAAAACACGAAGGTCTTGAGTTAAAAATCGGAAATATAATCTAGTATCACCTTCGTTGTAGGTACAAAATCTTAGCGTTTTTTAAAAAAAGTTTACATTCACTTAACAATAGAATAAGTGGATAAATAAGGTATATTATTCGATGCACATTTAATTTCTTCTGGCACCCTGGTTCCGTTAGCACGCTGTATTTGCAGTAAACACTTCGCTTTTTCAAGGCTGCTTGTAACCATGGAAACCCAAGAAAATGCGCTTCAAAATACTACTAGATCTAATCACTTTAATTACTCCTAGGTATTTCCTCGAAACGTTTCTGCTGCTTTTGATAACAAGAGTAGTAAATTGGGGTTTCACGCCACGAGGACTCACGAGGATCAATTACGAATCCTTCAACTGACCTAACTTAGCTAACCGAGATGTTAAGAAACTGGAAGTACGTTTGCCGTGATAACTCTTCATATCTCCATGCATCTATCCACATTTAGACTTTCCGTTGTTTCTTGAAATCAACGCAAGATAATTTCACAAATGTTTCCTTATACAACGTTACGGACGAATTCATTCCAGTTCTCGTTTAATATTCCGTTTATCTTCCGTCTCCAATGATATAAAAAGGACAGCGAGTAGCAACCCATTCCTCACTTTCATCATTTTTCACCTTCTTAAAGCGAACATCATGCTGGATTAATTAGCAGAAGTATGCCTAAAGAGTGAATCGAACATACGTTGATGCAGTTAGGGAGAAATTCTATAATTATGCAGAAGTAATCAACGTTACAACTCAATGTAGCAACAGTATTACTTGGAACGACTTTATAGGTTATAGGGAGGAAGATGTAACGCTTCCACTCACGCCGTTTCATTTACTTATTTAAGTGCATTTATATTTCAACGCACGGAAGTCGGTCGCTTGGATAGGTTTTCGTTTGTGTTATGAATACGGTTTCAAGATACTCCTCCCAATAAGCGCAGTTCGACGGACTCCGGCCGACGACTTGCCGACAAACGACAGAGCGGTGATGTAACGGTGCGGCTTTATAATCGCGTGCCAGATCAAAGGAGTCCACGGCACTGCAGGAAATTTCTAATGAACTGTGTGCCATGCATTTAATGGAAATTACTTATATTAACAAACTCCTTTTCTATGTCCACGGAGTCTTCCGTGACGAAGTTGTATTAAATGTTCTCGTTGCATTTGTCACGTTATTTCTTTAATAGAGTTAGCTCTTTCGACGAAGGAAACCATTGATATGCTCGGGGATTGAGGAAAATGTGAAGGGGAAGGGTGAGAGGGATGTGGAGGAGGTTGTCAAGGGGCAGATGTCGGCATTTTCAGATCATTTTCTGTGACTGACACCTACACCATTACTTGCAACAACTTGTTTACGTTGAGCGTTTAAAGAAACACTGTTCTCGATCCAATGGGAATTTCACTTGAAGGTTTGCTTTGTACGTTCATGTATGATTTTGGAAAAGTTGAAATTAAGCAACAATGCTTCGAATCGTTTCGTTCAATTTTTAGTCACCCACATTACAAAACTGTTTACAGTTACTTTGCAAAATTTCTTCACGGTCGTGCTTCCATCAGCAATAGATTTCTTGAAATTCAATTGTTGTTTCAAAAAGACAACGACAGGAGAGAAAATTTATGGAAGAGAATTACCACGTGATGGAACCGGGCAGAGGTATTCCTGGGCATGTCGAATGCCACGTCAACCGATTTTTCTGCTTTTCATGTATTCCGCACAATCAGATCGAAATTCAAGAGGAGGCTTGTGCCAGTTTATGGGAGGAATTGCTTAAAAAATTTGACATAGGTGTTATTAAATCCGTATACAACATTGTAAAATAAAACAAAACTTGAATACATTCATACGAGCCAAAAACTAAATAACAATTTCTTCTGGTAGCGAGAAGAACACAAGTAGTTCATTACGAAGCACTTAACGGATAATGATCGCTTTTTTATTGTTGTTGCTCGGAGCGTGTAGCGACAGTTACTTGATAGGGTCGAATAACAGCTAAAACAGATTGGTACACAGTTCGTTTGCTACACCACACCGATGAAATCAGAAAAAGAACATCACACTTTAACATGACAATTCCAGCTGTCACATAGCGCGTCAAACAATTGGTTATCTGACGGAGAAAAACGTAGTAGACAAGACAAGCTGAAACATTACACCTCATTTTCTAAAATGTTTTCGAACATAAATTTATCAAGGTACCGTTTCTTCTAGTGCTCTTCTGAAACATTCACTATTTGGTCAAAAGTATCTGAGCATCTATCAGTGAACGTTAATACAAGGTCGGTCCACTCTTCCCCTTTATGACAGCTTGAACTTTTCAATGCGGCGTCTAGATGTATGTGGAGGAATGGCAGACCATTCCTCCTCAAATCCAGATATTGTACATATGTTCCATGGTGGAGCCTGGAACAAAACTGACTCTTTAAATCATCCCATAGGTGTACCACAGGATTCAGGACGCGACACTGAGCAGGGCGGTCCATTACAGGGCTGTTATTGCCCACAAATACCTGCCTTACAAATGCTGCTTTACAACAGAGAGCATTGCCACGTTCGCACAATCAGCGTCTCCAAAATGTTTGTCTGCTGTAAGCAATACACAAGTTTGTGAAGTACATTCATACCCTTCCTTTCCTTAACATTTTCTTAGGCATAATAAGTGGATCACACACACATGCTGCAACACAGGCATGTCTTTGCTTCGCTGTATGATCTACACTTGATGGCAGGTAACGCTCTCCAGGCATTGGCCCAATACAAAGCTTTCACTTTCTCGCAACTGAGTTAGTGTGCTTCATATTCAAAGTCACTCGTTTCCGGTCATCCACTGTCCAGTGGCATTGCTCTTTATGGCACTTCAAGCGTCGCTTGACATAGGCCACAGAAATACATCGCCTATGACAAGCTGCTCCACAGCTTCTTATTTTATGTTTGATTCATTAGTCTTCTGACGGGTTCGATGGGCCCCTTCACGAATTCCTCTGCTATGCCAACCTTTTCAACTCAGAATAGCACATGCAACCTACGTCCTCAATTATTTGCTTAATCTATTCCAATCTCACTCTTCCTCTAAAGCTTTATCCTATAAGGCTCCCTGTACTACCATGGAAGTTGTTCTCTGATGTCTTAACAGATGTCCTATCATCATGTCCCTTCTTCTTGCCACTATTTTTCGTATATTTCTTTCCTCGCCGATTTTACGGACAATCTCCTCCTTGCTTACCTTATCAGTCCACTTAATTTCCAACGTTCTTCTGTAGTACCACACCTCAAGCGCTTCGATTATCTTCTGTTCCAGTTCTCCCACAGTACCTGTTTCGCTACTATTCAGTGCTGTGCTCCAAAGGTATCTTCTCGGCAATTTCTTCCTCAAATTAAGGCCTGTGTTTGATACTAGTAGACTTCACTTAGCCAGGAATGCCCCTTTTGCTAGTGCTAGTCTACTTTTTATATTCTTCTTATTCCGCTTGTCGTGTATTATTTTACTGCCTGGCTAGCAGAACTCCTTAACATCATCTACTACGTGTTTATCAATCCTCATGTTAAGTTTATCGCTGTCATTATTTCTGCTACTTCCCATTAATTTGTATTTCTTCTATTTACTCTCAATCACTAATCTGTACTGACGAGACAGTTCACTCCCTTCAACCGATCAAGATCTGCTTTTCCACTTTCAATACGATAGCGGCATCATTAACAAATCTTATCATTGATATCCTTCCACCTTGAATTTTAATCCCACTGCCACTCAACAGCGATACCTTCAGCTGATTTTATACGACTTTTTGCAGTCCTTTTACTATTTTATCTGTGGTGCTCCTCCGCATTTTCGTTTCGCAACCCTATCAGTATCACTTGGCCAGTTATAGAGGGATTTAAATGGCCCGGATTGTCCACGTTCGGAGTCACTGCGCTATCCTGAGCAACATAAGCTGCTTCTGTAACGACTATACTCTCCGCCTTCCTTTATACTGGCGGGTCTGCCTCTCGTCACGTTTGACTGACGATCCCTTCACGAAACGTCGGTCCTACCAACGTTAAATCTGACATATGACAACTAAATCTGGAACCAAATTGAAGAGTGAGCAGCAAAGTGCCCACACATATACCCGAAGGTACACCTTTAGCCTGTTTATCTATAGGCTATTCCGACCCTATCAAAGTGCTGCTTTCAAACCAGTGACGACGCCGTGCTCAGACACGGGAATGAGGAGTTTATTTCTCACTAAGTGCATCACAATGAACTGATGATACGGCGTTAGTGGCAGGGAGTCCCTACCTTGTTTGGCTTCCTGCTGCAAGTCTTTATTTGACGCCACTTCGGTGACTTGAGCGTGATGATATTTTGAGAAGAACACAACAGGTAGTACCAGAGCGGATAAAATCTCCGACACGGCCCCGAATCAAACACGTCACGCTCCTGCCCTTCTCTCTCCCCCCCCCCCCCCCCCCCCCAATGACAGTCAGCCGCTCTGATAACTCAGCTACCGAGGCAGACACTAAGTGCATTAGTTTAATTAAAGCAGTTATAAGTAATGTAACGCCAAAATCTCAATGAACACAGTCTACGTAAATTGATTTACGAAATACTACTTTGCTAGGCGGGAGCCTGCTTCTTAGTGTTCCTATACGTGAGTTGTGTAGAAGGCCACTTGCCCCACCACAATCATCGTATACTAGATGTCCATGCAAATCTTCCACACGGCATCTACCAGCACTGAGTGAGCAATGCCTTCCCAGTACGTCGTACTGGCGGTTCCTTCACGCCACAGCGACGTGTAGCATCTCCACAATAATCTCACTTCCTCGAGATACGGCTGAATCTCGGTCATCAGTCGATCCGATGCTGCCACGTGCGTATCAGAAGTCTGAATCAGGCTGACATTAAGGAAAAGACGTGCGTCCCAGAGTTCTTTACAATTTTCGGTGACATCGGAAATGGCTATTATCGGAAAATCGATCCATTGTGGCTAGTAAGACTTCCGGTGTGTGGGTAGTGGATTCTGGAAAACTCTAGTAATGACTTAGCTATTATGGCACTCTACATTCTTAAGAATTTGCACTATGGCAGTTTTTATTTCGGGCGTAGAGGCAATATTGGATTGAACAGTCAATCACAGGTTTGGAATAAACTATAACAGTGCTAGTAATGGTCATTTTGGCCCCATTCAGACGTGCATCTTAGGCTGCGTTCACAGTGGCACCGGCAACTGTCGTCAGGCGCTGTCTCCAGAGGTCGCCCAATAATACCAGCCGACAGCGTGGTCACGGTGCGTCGTCCTCCATGATTTGAAGAAGTCAACGAGCTCAGGTTAGATTAAATATGTATGAAGTAGATTACATTTCAATCTCCAAGGGTGGAGACGGATGCTGCAATGTGACGCTTGTTATTAAAAAAGATGTCAAATGTATGTAAATGAGCTATAACTGTCTCGAAAAGAGCCGGCTGCGGTGGTAGAGCGGTTCTAGACGCTTCAGTCTGCAACCGCGCGACTGCTACAGTCGCAAGTTCGAATCGTGCCTCGGGCATGTATGTGTGTGATGTCCTTAGGTTAGTTAGGTTTAAGTAGTTCTAAGTTCTAGGGGACTGATGACCTCAGATGTTAAGTCCCATAGTGCTCCGAGCCATTTGAACCATTTGTCTCGAAAAGAACGTGGCAAGTATTGTACAATGCCCTCCATTACTGGATTTACCAGACAAGTTTTACGAATGTGTGAGGTCAAGAGAGAAACACTGTGCTACAAAAGTTAAAAAGCTTTAACTTTGTGACGTCACTTTCCTTCTACCAGCACACTTAAGCGTCAGAAGGGGCCGCCTCCTCTGAGACTTAACATGCCATGTTGGATGTTTATGTATTTATAGGTGTGTATCACAAAAAGACGCAATTTCAATAACACAGCGAATTAAGGATCACTCGAAAACACGATGTTCCGAGCATGGTTTCCTGCATTACATTGGTAGGAACAGCGACCTCGGGGTATAAAGGTTTTGCCAATGAGGTTATGAGTACATAATGATTAACTGACATAGTTAAAGTAGATGATGTTTCTATTACATGGCGCATGGAAGAAATTTGTATATATGCAAGTATTATTAGTTAATTAAAGGTAGGTTTGTGGTTTCACAGTAGCTCATTTTATTCTAAAATGGTGAAAATTAATGCAGAACTGGCAGTATATTGAGATAATCAGATTTTAGTACTGGAAACTTCAATGCTCTTTAAACGTTTGCCTAGTGGACTTGAGAAAGTAAGCTTTTAAATTAGTCTTTTGGGCTTCGTATACTGCATCCAACAGATCTCGCAAACATTTTGAAAGTGTGATTTCCAGAACGTAGAGTAGGGCCAAATAAGGGAAAGACGTAATGGTCAGATGTCAAATGTCGAAGTGTAACCTGTAGTTTTACTTGAACCACAACTGCTTCTTTTCTGTGAACATCACACCTCTACAAGTGCTCGAAATCAATATTCGTTATCCGAGAGCGTTTCACGTATGTGTCTTCGCCTTTAGACACTCGGTATGATTCGTGATAACCTTAAAAACAAGATTACAGACATTCTGTGTTACCTGAATTTATTTAAAGTTGTGCTGACATACGTTAATTAATCTTCAATGATTGTCATTCAGCTTATGTGTGAAAGACAAACATAAAGTTTAAAATAATTTACTCTGAACACCTGAAGCACTGAAAAGTTGAAGGACACCAAAATTGCAAACCAATTACCGTAAGTGAATTGTCACGCTACTGGCATAAAAATTCCAGGAAAAAAATTAATAATTTGAACGCTGCTAATGACCATCTACTACAACCCAAAAATGATCCACTGGAGTAGCTTTAAGAATAAGACACGTCATTCTTCTCAAAAAGAAAAAAAATGTGTGTGAAATATTATGGGACTGAACTGCTAAGGTCACCGGTCCCTAAGGTTACACACTACTTAACCTAAATTATCCTAAGGACAAACACACGCAACCATTCCTGAGGGAGGACTCGAACCCCCGCCGGGATCAGCCACTTGAACAGTTTATTTCTAGATATTACTCGAATAATTCACAACTAAAAACTCCAATAACGATATTTCCTACGTGTGGTATCCGAGATACCGGCTATTTCAGTCGACAAATTCCGAACTTACCCAGATTAAGACTTTTTTTTCTAGCCCCAGGATGCCACTAATTCCTTTTTTGACTAAACTTACCAGTTTCTCACAGTCAATGATTCGTGTTGTATCAACCGTTATGACCGAAGAAGACAAACTGATTTAAATTTCACCGATTGTCGTCCAAAATATGTTCGCTCGGGTGATGAGATCGGCTACTCTTGTGACTGCGCACGTAGCGGCGTACTGATTGAAAAGATCGGCCGTCTTCGACCGACGTCGGTCGGCGGCGGAATCAACCGATTTCGGTGCGACTGTGACCGCAGCCTTAGCAGTGTGCTCTGCTTTCTCATGTTGGGCATGATATTCCGCAGCTGAGTGCGTAAGTAAAACTGCAACATTGTGTAGTGTCCTTGTTGTGTCCCCAGTTGTTTCTTGTACATCTACATCTACATCTACTTACACACTCCGCAATCCAGCATACGGTGCGTGGCGGAGGGTACCTCGTACCACAACTAGCATCTTCTCTCCCTGTTCCACTCCCAAACAGAACGAGGGAAAAATTACTGCCAATATGCCTCTGTACGAGCCCTAATCTCTCTTATCTTATCTTTGTGGTCTTTCCGCGAAATGTAAGTTGGCGGCAGTAAAATTGTACTGCAGTCAGCCTGAAATGCTGGTTCTCTAAATTTCCTCAGTAGCGATTGGCGAAAAGAACGCCTCCTTTCCTCTAGAGACTCCCATACGAGGTCCTGAGCATTTCCGTAACACTCGCGTGATGATCAAGCCTACCAGTAACAAATCTAGCACCCCGCCTTTGAATTGCTTCTATGTCCTCCCTCAATCTGATCTGATAGGGATCCCAAACGCTCGAGCAGTACTCAAGAATAGGTCGTATTAGTGTTTTACAAGCGGTCTGCTTTACAGATGAACCACATCTTCCCAAAATTCTACCAATGTACCAAAGACGACTATCCGCCTTCCCTACAACTGCCATTACATGCTTCATACCGCTCTGCAATGTTACGCCTAAATATTTAGTCGACGTGACTGTGTCAAGCGCTACACTACTAATGGAGTATTCAGACATTACAGGATTTCTTCTGGTGAGCTGTAGACTTCCACCATTACATTACCCTTGAGACGCTGTGAATCATCGATGGTGGACTCTGGAGATGACTACATCACTCTAAAATGTTCTCGGTACTTTTTTTCTCTGTCGAATCAAGCGCTTGGGGACCCGTGTTAAATCGGCGGAATCCAGTGCGAAACTAGACTCGAAGAAGATGGGACCTGAACGATTTCGAGCGAAGGTCTGCCGTCGCCTGGCCGTGCTTTGCTTGCTCCTGAGCCAGCAGAGAGAGTTCGTGGGGGAGCCCAGCAGCTGTCGGCCGGAGGGCCCGCCAGTCCCGCTTGTTTCGCGGGTCGGACCAGCTGCGCGCGCTCAAGAGGTCCTGATTGGGACTTCCTGTCAGCGGCGCGACGCGACGCAAGCGGCTCCCCCCTCCCGGCTGACATGACCTGCGCAGCGCGAGGGCGGCCACTGTGTGTGTGTGTGTGTGTGTGTTCCATTCTCCGCTGGCGCTTTTTTGCCGCGTGCGACGAGATACTTCGCAGCTGTCGGCAGCCGACACCCCGATTACAACTCAAGCTCGCAGCTCTATCCGGCTGCGCAAACAAACAAGCCTCCCACCTCACGAATTAGCTCTCCCGCCTCGAGCGGTTGCTCTTAACAAATCGATCGCGCCTTGGCACTGTACTGGCTGCCGAGGTGTTTGGAGAGATCTGACGCCGCGCATCGTGTGTCTCCGCAGGGAGTGCAGCGCTGTAGGTATGGAGTTCAAATGGACTACAAACGAAATGGAAGCATCCGAGAGAGAGCTCGTTTCGTTGAGACATTTCGTCTTTGTGATTTTCTTACTGCAAGTATGCAGGCACAATAGCCGCTCACTTGACGAAAGGTCTGTTCCTAAAGACTGGAAAGAAGCACAGGTCACACCAATATTCAAGGAAGGAAGTGGGTGTAACCCATTGAATTACAGACCCATATCACTGACCTTAACTTGCAGTAGGATTTTGGAGCATAGACTGTACTCGAACATTATGAATCACCTTGAAGAAAATGACTTATTGATACATAACCAACACGGATTCAGAAAATATCGTTCTTGTGCAACACAGGTAGCTCTTTATTCCCTTGAAGTAATGACTGCTGTCGACAAGGGATCTCAGATCGATTCCATATTCCTAGATTTCCTCACAAGCGACTATTAATCAAATTGCGCGCATATGGAGTATCGTCTCAGTTGTGTGACTGGATAAGTGGTTTCCTCTCAGAGAGGTCACAATTGATAGTGATTGAAGGTAAATCATCGAGCAGAACACAAGTGATATCTGGCGTTCTGCGAGGCAGTGTCATATGCACTCTACTGTTCCTGATTTGCATAATTGATTTAGGTAATAATCTGAGCACCCCCTTAGATTGTTTACAGATAATGCTGTAATTTACCATCTAGTAAAATCATCAGACGATCATTTCCAATTACAAAATGATCCAGAGACAATTTCCGTATGGTGTGAAAAGTGGCAGTTGGCAGTAAACAAAGAAAAGTGCGAGGTCATCCACATGGGTACTAAAAGAAATCCGATTAATTTTGGGTATACGACAAATAGCACAAACCTAAGGGCTGTCAATTCGACCAAATACCTAGGAATTACAATTACGAGCAACTTAAATTGGAAAGACCACATAGATAATACAGCGGCGAGGGCGAAAGAAAGACTGCGCTTCTTTGGCAGAACACTTAGAAGATGGGACAAAACTGCTAAAGAAACAGCCTACATTACACTTGTCCGTCCTCTGCCGGAATATTGCTGCGCGATATGAGATCCTTACCTGGCAGGAGGATATCGAAAAACTGCAAAGAAGGGCAGCTCGTTTCGTGTTATCGCGCAATAGGAGTAAGAGTGCCACTGATATGATATGCGAGTTGGGTTGGCAGTCAATGAAACAAAGGCGGTTTTCCTTACGGCGAAATCTGTTTACGAAATTTCAATCGCCAACTTTTTCTTCCGAATGCGAAAATATTTTACTGACACCCACATACCTAGGGGGAAATGATCATCATAATAAAGTAACAGAAATCACAGCTCGAACGGAAAGATTCAGGTGTTCCTTTATCCCACGTGCCATTCGAGAGTGGAATGGTAGGGAAGTAGTATGAAAATGGTTGGACGAACCCTCTGCTAGGCATTTAAGTGTGAATTGTAGGGCGTCCGTGTACACGTAGACGTAGATGTATAAGTAATCTGCTGAAGTAGCTTTACCAATTCAATCTCTTCGCCCGATCGGCACTCGAACCCATATGCTTTCGTCTTTTCAGTTCTGCTGTACCCGATAAATGTATCCAGGATGCCGCACAGTAAACGTAGCAAGTTCTACTTTTATGCAGGCACGACAAACAGTTTCATTAGGTCAAGATGTTCCGTGACAACGCACATACATCTACTTGTACAAAATTTCGCTATCCAGGCAACTTTTAGGCGTTCTTTATTTTTTTTTGAAGTCATGTTGTAATAACATAAGCGGTTCTGTACTGTTTACTTACCGTCAACATGTTCCGGACGTACTTTATTGTAAACACAACATAGCAACCGCAGAAAACACGTCAAACATAACACAATGAGCCACAAGAAGAAATTATGAAAGAAAGACACCTTGGGCTAATCCATACAGTGTCCATAAAGCAACAAACGCCTACTGATAATGTTTACAAATGTTATGTCACAGGATATCCACATGGCGAATCTCTTCGTCTCCCAGTGATCATTACGTCGAAGTGGTTCTACTATTTTCATGATTTGGAAAATTAAACATGGGTAAATGTAAGACTATGACACAGTAGCAAATAGCGGCAATCACGCTTGTCTGTGTCCATGGCTATACGGTGTGTGGAGTTGCTGGATTTATTGATGTTTCGTGGTGGAATATTCAGCGTGTGTTCATGCAAGCAGTGGTGAACACGCATATGGTCGGAGAAAGATCCTGAGAAAGACCAGAGAAGCGTTACATGGTGTGTGAATTTAAATCACTTCCAAATCTGACAGAAATTAATGAAGGCAGTGAGTGGAGGTCCACCCCCACCTGCCAGCGAGAGGGAAGATTTCAACAGGAACTGCACGAAATGAACTTTTGGAATCGGTCATCTTAGAAGAGATCTTTGCTTACGCACGCATGGGACGACAACAGCAAAGTTCATCGGGATGGAAGAATGCGTGTCTGGGTTTCTGCACACTGTTCCACTCTATCTCGACTGAGTATTAAATCACCTCACTTGGACGCCTCAGAACATATGTGGGACATGTTCGAACAGTGGCTGAAACACTGACGTAAGAAACCCCTTAATTTGGTGGGACTGCGCGATCAAATCCTACATCTACATCTACATCTACATTTATACTCCGCAAGCCACCAAACGGTGTGTGGCGGAGGGCACTTTACGTGCCACTGTCATTACCTCCCTTTCCTGTTCCAGTCGCGTATGGTTCGCGGGAAGAACGACTGTCTGAAAGCCTCCATGCGCGCTCTAATCTCTCTAATTTTACACTCGTGATATCCTTGGGAGGTATAAGTAGGGGGAAGCAATATATTCGATACCTCATCCAGAAACGCACCCTCTCGAAACCTGGCGAGCAAGCTACACCGCGATGCAGAGCGCCTCTCTCGTAGAGTCTGCCACTTGAGTTTGTTAAACATCTCCGTAACGCTATAACGGTTACCAAATAACCGTGTGACGAAACGCGCCGCTCTTCTTTGTATCTTCTCTATCTCCTCCTTCAACCCGAACTGGTACGGATCCCACACTGACGAGCAATACTCAAGTATAGGTCGAACGAGTGTTTTGTAAGCCACCTCCTTTGTTGATGGACTACATTTTCTAAGGACTCTCCCAATGAATCTCAACCTGGTACCCACCTTACCAACAATTAATTTTATATGATCATTCCACTTCAAATCGTTCCGCACGCATCCTCGCAGATATTTTACAGAAGTAACTGCTACCAATGTTTGTTCCGCTATCATATAATCATACAATAAAGGATCCTTCTTTCTATGTATTCGCAATACATTACATTTGTCTATGTTCAGGGTCAGTTGCCACTCACTGCACCAAGCGCCTATCAGCTGCAGATCTTCCTGCATTTCGCTACAATTTTCTAATGCTGCAACTTCTCTGTTTACTACAGCATCATCCGCGAAAAGCCGCATGGAACTTCCGACACTATCTACTAAGTCATTTATATACATTGTGAAAAGCAACAGTCCCATAACACTCCCCTGTGGCACGCCAGAAGTTACTTTAACGTCTGCAGACGTCTCTCCATTGAGAACAACATGCTGTGTTCTGTTTGCTAAAAACTCTTGAATCCAGCCAAACAGCTGGTCTGATATTCCGTAGGCTCTTACTTTGTTTACCAGGCGACAGTGCGGAACTGTATCGAACGCCTTCCGGAAGTCAAGAAAAATAGCATCTACCTGGGAGCCTGTATCTAATATTTCCTGGGTCTCATGAACAAATAAAGCGAGTTGCGTCTCACACGATCGCTGTTTCCGGAATCCATGTTGATTCCTACAGAGTAGATTCTGGGTTTCCAAAAACGACATGCTACTAGAGCAAAAAACACGTTCTAAAATTCTACGTCAGATCGACGTCAGAGATATAGGTCTATAGTTTTGCGCATCTGCTCGACGACCCTTCTTGAAGACTGGGACTATCTGTGCTCTTTTCCAATCGTTTGGAACCTTCCGTTCCTCTAGAGACTTGCGGTACACGGCTGTTAGAAGGGGGGCAAGTTCTTTCGCGTACTCTGTGTACAATCGAATTGGTATCCCGTCAGGTCCAGTGGACTTCCCTATGTTGAGTGATTCCAGTTGCTTTTCTATTCCTTGGACACTTATTTCGATGTCAGCCATATTTTCGTTTGTGCGAGGATTTAGAGAAGGAACTGCAGTGCGGTCTTCCTCTGTGAAACAGCTTTGGGAAAAAGTGTTTAGTATTTCAGCTTTACGCGTGTCATCCTCTGTTTCAATGCCATCATCATCCCGGAGTGTCAGGATATGCTGTTTCGAGCCACTTACTGATTTAACGTAAGACCAGAACTTCCTAGGATTTTCTGTCAAGTCGGTACATAGAATTTTACTTTCGAATTCACTGAACGCTTCACGCATAGCCCTCCTTACGCTAACTTTGTCATCGTTTAGCTTCTGTTTGTCTGAGAGGTTTTGGCTGCGTTTAAACTTGAAGCTCTCTTTGCTTTCGCAGTAGTTTCCTAACTTCGTTGTTGTACCACGATGGGTTTTTCCCGTCCCTCACAGTTTTACTCGGCAGGTAACTGTCTAAAACGCATTTTACGATTGAACTGAACTTTTTCCATACACGCTCAACATTGTCAGTGTCGGAACAGAAATTTTCGTTTTGTTCTGTTAGGTAGTTTGAAATCTGCCTTCTATTACTCTTGCTAAACAGATAAACCTTCCTCCCTTTTTTTATATTCCTATTAACTGCCATATTCAGGGATGCTGCAACGGCCTTATGATCACTGATACCCTGTTCTGCACATACATAGTCGAAAAGTTCAGGTCTGTTTGTTATCAGTAGGTCTACATCTACATCTACATCTACATCCATACTCCGCAAGCCACCTGACGGTGTGTGGCGGAGGGTACCTTGAGAACCTCTATCGGTTCTCCCTTTTATTCCAGTCTCGTATTGTTCGTGGAAAGAAGGATTGTCGGTATGCCTCTGTGTGGGCTCTAATCTCTCTGGTTTTATCCTCATGGTCTCTTCGCGAGATATACGTAGGAGGGAGCAATATACTGCTTGACTCTTCGGTGAAGGTATGTTCTCGAAACTTTGACAAAAGCCCGTACCGAGCTACTGAGCGTCTCTCCTGCAGAGTACTCCACTGGAGTTTACCTATCATCTCCGTAACGCTTTCGCGATTACTAAATGATCCTGTAACGTAGCGCGATGCTCTCCGTTGGATCTTCTCTATATCTTCTATCAACCCTATCTGGTACGGATCCCACACTGCTGAGCAGTATTCAAGCAGTGGGCGAACAAGCTTACTGTAACCTACTTCCTTTGTTTTCGGATTGCATTTCCTTAGGATTCTTCCAATGAATCTCAGTCTGGCATCTGCTTTACCGACGATCAACATAATACGATCATTCCATTTTAAATCACTCCTAATGCGTATTTCCAGATAATTTATGGTATTAACTGTTTCCAATTGCTGACCTGCTATTTTGTAGCTAAATGATAAAGGATCTATCTTTCTGTGTATTCGCAGCACATTACACTTGTCTACATTGAGATTCAATTGCCATTCCCTGCACCATGCGTCAATTCGCTGCAGATCCTCCTGCATTTCAGTACAATTTTCCATTGTTACAACCTCTCGATATACCACAGCATCATCCGCAAAAAGCCTCAGTGAACTTCCGATGTCATCCACACGGTCATTTATGTATATAGTGAATAGCAACGGTCCTATGACACTCCCCTGCGGCACACCTGAAATCACTCTTACTTCGGAAGGTCCAAGATGTTATCTCCACGAGTCGGTTCTCTGTTTAATTGCTCGAGGTAATTTTCGGATAGTGCACTCAGTATAATGTCACTCGATGCTCTGTCCCTACCACCCGTCCTAAACATCTGAGTGTCCCAGTCTATATCTGGTAAATTGAAATGTCCACCTAAGACTATAACATGCTGAGAAAATTTATGTGAAATGTATTCCAAATTTTCTCTCAGTTGTTCTGCCACTAATGCTGCTGAGTCGGGAGGTCGGTAAAAGGAGCCAATTATTAACCTAGCTCGGTTGTCGAGTGTAACCTCCACCCATAATAATTCACAGGAACTATCCACTTCTACTTCACTACAGGATAAACTACTACTAACAGCGACGAACACTCCACCACCGGTTGCATGCAATCTATCCTTTCTAAACACCGTCTGTACCTTTGTAAAAATTTCGGCAGAATTTATCTCTGGCTTCAGCCAGCTTTCTGTACCTATAACGATTTCAGCTTCGGTGCTTTCTATCAGTGCTTGAAGTTCCGGTACTTTACCAATCCTCACCGAGTGGCTCACTTCTCAACTGAATCCAGGCGGTTACCAAGTTCGTCGGGGCAATTACATGGTATTAAATGAAGTTTGTAATGATTCCTCTGAGGGCGACAAATTTTTTTGTTGTGCAAGCTTATGTAGCACATTAACTATGCACAACGGTAATGCTGTTCATATTGCGAAGTATTAACATGAGCTGTAAGAACAAATCTGCAGAAGCCTGGCAGCCCCATAGGCGACAACATACACGCAAAGAGCGTCTCATTCGGGACACTGAATATCGGCCAGTGTAGTTTTAGCGGACTTTTCAGATCATAGCACAGTGCTAACAAACGGCACGGCATAAACCGCCATGAGCTCATCGAAGGTAGCGTTCGAGCGCGGAGAAATGTGGCTACACTGCTGTGTCGTGAATGTGACCTGATTTAGAACTGCAACCGAGCGTGATGGACTGGTGGTTAGTGGTACAATATACTCACTGTAGTCCTATGACGACAACATCACCGAGTCACGATTACAGTCACTCAGCTCATGGAAATTGCTGCTTGCAATAATTTGTAGGGATGTGAAGTTTGATGAATATACAGGCTCAATCGTACTTAAGCAGGTGTCAGAATTCACTTCGTATGTAGGATATTGGAGAAATGCTGTCAGTTTACGAAGGAGGCACCCTATAAAATACTAACGCGACCCATCGTAAAATATTGCTCAAGAGTGCGTAACTATTATTAAGTAAGACCAATGGTGAATAATGAACCTACACAAGGAAGTGTAGCAACAAATGTGACACGTTTTTAAAATCCATAGGAGAGCGCGTCGGAGGTACTGAAAACCAGAACAGGCATACGCTTTAAGATAAACATCAACCATCCTGAGAATGCCTGGTTGCTAAGTATCAACAAACAACGTAAGTGACGAATCTACTGACGTACTAAAACTCCCACTAATGCGAAGAGTATTTACAGCGTGCACACATGTGTTTAAGCATCATTCAGTCCATGCTCCATAAGCAATGGAACGGGAACAATACCTAATATGTGGTAGAGACGGAAGTTCCCTTACACATGCAGTACACTGAAGTTCACAAGGATAGATGGATGCGGTCATACGGGTGCAAAACTAAACAAGAGAGAACTTTGTAACTGTGCTATCGGAAAATTCCAGCGATTGAGATTTATTAACAATTAAGGTGGAACAAGTACAGCACTGACGAAATGCACTAAGATACAATATTGTGAGAAATATAAATAAAAACGTTTGTACTAACCAAAATTTTTGCCATTTGGGAAAAGAAAGTCTTCGAGATATAATCGTAACATATTGGAATATGTCCGTACATGAAAGGTGGCGATACTCGTAAAATAACGGGACTGATTCTTTCACAGACTAAGAACGCACATGCGCCAAAGATGAACGACCAATAGCTGTGAAGCGCGAAGCCTTCTCAGTTTAATGCGGCACCTCTGGTGACTGCAGACAATGAGTGTAGCCGTGGACTTCGTTTACGTAGGATTTGTGCATTTTGTTTTGCCAGAGAAATGAAACGTTTAGTAACAGAGCAACGAACTGTCGTGAAAATTCACACGAAACCTGGAAAACTGCTACTGAAACCTATTTTTCACTAACCTAAGTATGTGGTGAAGACTATTTATCACTTAGAGGAGTTTTTGAGTGGTTCAAGATTTACCAAGCTAGTGGAGAAGACGCTGAATAGGATTCACGCCCTAGGTGCCCTTCAACATAAAAATAAACTTGAAAATGTCGAAAAAGTAGGTAATCTGATTCGATCTGGCCCTCGGTTCAGTATTCAATCGATAGCTGAAAACATAGGAATTATCAAAGAATGCATTAGTCAAATGTTACACAAGCAATTTAACGTGAGAAATGTGTGCACACACAGGTGCCGAGAGTTCTTACGATCCAACGAAAAGATGCTCATGAAAATGTTTGTAGTGCCACTTTTAATATCACTATAAATGATCCTCATTTCTTGGAAAGAGTAATAACATGTGAAGAACCTTGAATTTTTACTTATTATCTAGGAACTAGCTCCAATCCAGGCACTGGAAAGGCGTAACTTCACCGAAAGCGAAAGAACTCCAATGAGATTCAAAGTGGGGACGACTGACTTTGGAATTGTGTATCTTCACTGGGTCTCTGAAGGTTAAACTATTAATGTACATTACTACCTTGAAGTTCTTGCTTAATTCCGTGGCTTCTGCACCGAGACAACGCACCGGCTCATACCCCATTGTCTGTTAACATGTTTCTAGTTAAGTACAGCATCCCAGTGTTTGACCACGCACCTTATTCACCCGAACAAGCACCATGTGACATTTAGTATCTAATCCCTAAGCTCACGTCTGCATTAAGATGAACAAAGGAAACACAGGATAGGTGCCATTAAGAGACAGCTCGTGAACAGAAACAGGAATTTAACGTTTCTTAAGATATATAATATTGTGATTGTATCTTTACCGTTCTATGGAATCGAGGTATGGACTTCAAAGACCAAATAATTACAGAGGACGGAAGCTGCAGAAATGTCACTGCTAAAACTTTGGGCAAGGTGCAGATTAAAAGATCTTCGGCACAGGATCGATCATTATTTAATTTAATAACAATTTATAATACTAGAGCGCATACGAGTGCAGCAACTACTGTGCTACCGGGTCGTATCTTCTGTCCGTTCAGGGACTGAGTGTTGTGTTGTCCTTACGTTCGTATCCTTATAACTGACATCACACTATTGAAATGGCTGGATGGGCATGTCCTGGAAGCGAATTAAAAGAAGAAAAAAAAAACGTTTTTCACTCACCTTCTTGCAGTAATTAACTTCGGATAACAAATGAGATATAAAAATAAAACAGCTATTCGCCTCACATTAATAGGATAATCTGATCAGAAGTGTGAACAACGATAATGTATAGTAAATTACCCTAAGATACATAAATTATATCAATAGAACAATATTGCTTCTGCCTGCAAATGACTTTACAAGTGGGCACTGAAATAAAGTAGAAACAAACGAAATGGCTCACTAGAATAATCCATAGACCACTCCTACAACCACGTTTATTACATTCCAGATAGACAACAGATAGGCCAAAAAAATTTATGCAGATATAAAACTTACAGAAGAATCTGAAAGGAAAATGCGTAAAAAAGTAAAAGTCGCAATGGCTTATCACTATTTCGCAATGATCTCACAATGGCCTCGCCGGGTTTTCAATTCAAAACAATGATGGTACCCTCAGACAGCAACACGAATATGCTGTCCATATACACTTAAATATAGCTACGGTACAATTAAATTCCTCTCGGCCTCGCCGTGTTTTCACAACGAGACACCATACCAGACCGCCTTCACTAATCCCAGCACACAACGCTGCGCTACTTTTTGGTCGGTCAGAACTGTCCCAACAACTAATCCCGACAACTGCAGTTGAGGCACATATCACTTTACGCTCTGCACTACACTGCTGTAACCGAAATTCTCTATCGTCCTCCCTCCATATCTATGAACTGCAGTCTTCTTCTGGGCGCCGTGTGGAAGACGACATCTGCTACCACAGCTCGACTATGTCTGCGCTGCAGGCAGCCACAGCCCGTACTGACCGTGGGAGAGCCCCGCTGCTGCTTCCACGCTGCGTGTGCTACACGAAGCTCTGCTTCCCCGGGTCTGCTTTCCTTGGTGGCTATCAACGAACTCCCGGTCTGCTCTGCCTCGCCTCCAGAGCGGTGCTGGCGGCGGTTCCCCCGGCTCTGCCTGCGATCTCTCGGGCAGCGTGTCACCACTACAAAGCTCGGAATTGCACCCCCGCGGAGTGGAGTCCAAATGGGTTGCAATACTTGGCCCAGCTCATAAGAGGAACCGCTAGGCGAGAGAAGAACTTCACGTTCAACGAATAGCAGAAAATCTCCAACAGTACCGAAAAGAGTGGTATAACCTAGCTATGGATATGAGCTGAATTCCAATGAAAACCGATGATTACAGACTAAAAGGTAAAAGATGGATAGGACGACCACGAAAACCATGGTGCGAACAACATGAAACTGCTTAATTTCGGAACAGGAAATATGCCTAACCCGAAAATGCACATGATTACCGGTTAGTGAAATCTGGAAGTGAATTATAGAATACAGAATAAAAGAAAGCGCCATATATGAACAAATCAGTTACGATGTTTTAAATCAGTTATGATGTTTTATATGCGCACGTACATTGAATTTTGCATTAATCTCGTTTCATGCACTCGTTTTGCCACTGAACCTGTCCTCCCTTAGTAAAATAACGAGGAAAGAAGTGAGAAAATTAAATGGATGTCTCGCATTTCTAGTATTATCTCGTGTTGAGTTTGTGTAACGTTGAAATACGATCGCCTGTAATTACTACTTTAAATAGACCTAATGGGCGATTCATATATTAAGAAGGCATGCTCAAAAGTAATGCGTCCAAACTTTTTAAGTGAAACTCTTAAACTTTTTAAGTGAGAAACATGTTGTTAACTTTCTACAACATCATTCTTCATTTGATTCTTGAGTTTCTCCCGGCGTATTTGATAATCAAAATATCCACGGGTGTACTGCCGGTCTACAGTGTCCAACGGGCACAATATTTCGGCGATCATACATGTCGCCATCATCAGTTGAACTGACGGACGTATTTTCTTTTTAATGGAGAATACTACGAACAAACGGAGGGAGTCGCCATGGGTAGCCCACTCTCACCGGTGGTAGCGAATTTGTACATGGAGAACTTCGAGGAGGAAGCCCTGTCGTCATCCGAAGTGAAACCTACTTGCATTTTCCGTTACGTGGACGACACATGGTATGGATAAGCTCCTTGACTTCCTTACACATCTAAACTCCATACACCCCAACATCAAATTCACTATGGAGACTAAAACGGAGGGTAAATTACCTTTTCTTGACGTCTTGGTCAAGAGAAGAGCTAACGGCATCCTAGGTCATGGGGTGTATCGGAAGACAACGCACACTGATCACAGAGGAATGGGGTACTTAAAACTCTAGTACATAGGACGCACACTGTCTCTGACGCAGAGAGTCTACCCCAGCAGTTGGAACATCTGAGAACTGTAAAAATGGATACTCAGAGTGGCAGATTCAACGTGCTCTCCGCCCAACCAGTACAGCACAACCTGTGGAGTTGGATGAAATCACGAGGGAGGAGGTAGGCACTGCGTTTGTTCCATATACAGGCGCACTCTCGGGGAAAATCGCCCGGATTTTGAAGAAACACCGGGTCGGAACTGTATTTTGTCTTCCGAATAAAACTCGTGCACTGGTGGGGAGCGCCAAAGATGACCTCGGTTTGACGAAGGCTGGCGTGTACCAGATTCCGTGTCAATGTGGCAAATCGTATATTGGTCAGAGGGTGCGTACCGTCGAGGATCGATGCCGTGAACACCAGAGGCACACTCGACTGATGTATCCGAGCAAGTCGGCGGTCGCTGAACATTGTTTATCGTAAAATCACGCTATGGAGTATAAACGCAAGAGGATTCTGGTACAGACGTCGAGATACTGGGACAGCGTTGTTAGAGAGGCCATCGAAATTCGCACCAATGACGACCTCATAAACCGTGACTGTGGCTATAATCTTAGCAAGGCTTGGGAACCAGCGATTGGGTTAATCAAGAGTAAATCGAGCAAACGTATAGTTGTGACGACCACGGCGGACAGAGCCTTCACACCGACGTCATCTCAGACGCCGTCGCAATCTGTTCCACCGCTAGACCGTGGCGCGGGACGCGGACGGCGGAGTGAGCGCGCCGCGGGCGGAGGGAATTTAAATCGGCCGCCGCCGCCGCGACCGAACCCAGTTCCCTCTGAGGAGCCATAGCGTACGGATCTCCGTGCCGGTACGTTCACAGGAGCTCAGTCCGTCAGTTCACCTGATGATGGCGACATGTATGATCGCCGAAATATTGTGCTCGTTGGACACTGTAGACGGCAATACACCCGTGGATATTTTGATTCATTCTTCATGTCTACATATTTGTAACCCCCTGCCGTTAGACGGGTCCCAGTTGTAACCTGTAACATGGTTGTGTGCAATGTAACTCATGTCGTTGCTTGAGAAAGAGCGTGCTGTAACCAAGTATCCCATTCGAAGAGTTGGACCACTCATGGAGCACCCTCTGCTTGAGCCTGACAATGTCAGACCACATACGAGCTCTGCGACACCTGCAACAATCCGACGTCTTGAATTCACTGCCATCGACCAAATTCACTGCCATCGATCATCCTCTATACGGTCCCAGCTTGGCCCCAGCCGATTTCCACCTTTTTCCAAGACGCAAGGAACGCCTCCAAGGACTGCACTTTGATAGTGAAGAAGTGGTGCAAGTAGAGGTGAGATTGTATCTCCGTCAAAAATGTAAACGTTCAACAGTGATGGTATCAAATAACTGGTCTCTCGTTGGGAGAAAAGTATTCGTTGCCGCTGCGGCTGTGTTGAGAGATAAATATACAGGGAGGTCCATTGATACTGACCGGGCCAAATATCTCACGAAATAAGCATCAAACGAAAAACCTACAAAGAACGAAACCCGTCTAGCTTTAAGGGGGAAACCAGATGGCGCTGTGGTTGGCCCGCTAGATGGCGCTGCCATAGGTAAAACGGATATCAACTGCGTATTTTTTAAATAGGAACCCCTGTTTTTTATTACATTTTCGTGTAGTACGTAAAGAAATATGGGACTGATGACCTCAAATGTTAAGTGCTTAGGGCCATTTCAACCATTTTTGCAGGTCGTGGTTGACGTTTCACATGTGGCTGAACACTTTCTGTTTCCTTAAATACCGTAACTATCCAGCCAACGGTCCGGACACTTGCATCAAGTCGTCCAGGGTACTGAGCAGGATACACAGCACATGCCCGTTGGGCATTTTGATCACAGTAGCCATACATCAATACGATATCGACCTTTTCCGCAATTGGTAAACGGTCCATTTTAACAAGGGTCATATATCACGAAGCAAATACCGTCCGCACTGGAGGAATGTTATGTGATACGACGTACTTGTACGTTGGTCACTATTACAGCGCCTCCTATCACAAACCGAAAAAAGTGGTCCAACTAAAACATTCATATTTCTTTACGTGCTACACGAATGTGTAATAAAAATGGGGGTTCCTATTTTTAAAAACGCAGTTGATATCCGTTTGACCTATGGCAGCGCCATCTAGCGGGCCAACCATAGCGCCATTTGGTTTCCCCCTTCAAGCTAGACAAGTTTCGTTGTTTGTAGTTTTTTCGTTTGACGCTTATTTCGTGAGATATTTGGCCCGGTCATGATTAATGGACCGCCCTGTATACACATGAAGAATAAAGATACATGATATTGATAAGGTTTGTTTTATTTAAAAAGCGTTAACATTTTTCACAGAAAACATTCGGGGGATTATTTTTCACCATACCCTCGTATATATAATACAAGAAGTCCATTAGACGAATTTTAGAGCATGCCAAGCAGTGGTTGAGTTACTGACGAAGTATGGATGCTAAAGGTTTTCTGCGTGAGACAAAGCCTCTTCAGCCGCAAACACAAACGGCGCCAGTGTATTGACTGCTGCAAATCTTCTACAGTTATCCGGAGTTTACAGCTCTTGGTTTATAAGCTAATCTACAGGTAGAAAGTGATTCAAATGGCTCTGAGCACTATGGGACTTAACTTCTGACGTCATCAGTCGCCTAGAAATTAGAACTAATTAAACCTAACTAACCTAAGGACATCACACACATCCATGCCCGAGGCAGGATTCGAACCTGCGACCGTAGCGGTCGCTCGGTTCCAGACTGAAGCGCCTAGAACCGCACGGCCACTCGGACCGGCTATACTGTACAAATTGCAGGACAAATTCCTCAAACGTAGACGAAGAAATTATTTTATATGAACATGTGTCTGGAAACTCTTTGTTTTCATTTTACAGTTCATTTTCTCCAACTCATTAATCAGTGGAAACATACACAAACAGAACGCACCAGCATACCACTGCCTCTCGTTCTCACAGGAAATGTTCAATATGCCCTCCGTGCACATTGATACATGCATCAACCCGCCGCCGTAGGGAATCTCGGATGAGCAGATGTATTCCTGGTGTATTGCGTATGGATTCACAGCCTCGTAATCGGAGACTGAACATCTTGTACTGTGGTTTCATACATAAGAGCTCTCAAAAGCCCCCCACAAACAAAAGTCCAATTGGTTTACTCCCAGAGAGTGTCAATGCCAGCCAACTGGTTTATCTCTACCTACCTATCTGTCACCGAATCTGTTATTTGGAAGCTGAAGAATGAGGAGGAGTTCCGTTGTGCATGAAGTACATTTTGTCGTACAACTAAGGAACATCTGCTAGCAGATCAAGTAGAACATTCTCTATAAAATTATGTCAACTGTCCATTGATATAGCAAGCCGCGGTGGCCGTGCGGTTCTGGCGCTGCAGTCCGGAACCGCGTGGCTGCTACGGTCGCAGGTTCGAATCCTGCCTCGGGCATGGGTGTGTGTGATGTCCTTAGGTTAGTTGGGTTTAAGTAGTTCTAAGTTCTAGGGGACTTATGACCTAAGATGTTGAGTCCCACAGTGCTCAGAGCCATTTGAACCATCCGTTGATATAGGGTGGGAAAAAGTGAGGCCCTATCACCATCAATTCCTGCCCAAACGCCGACAGGAAATCTTTGTGGATGACGTTCTTCAACAGGTGCGCGAGGACTGACGCCTGCCCAAACATGCCGGCTGTGATAATTTACAATGTGTAACTCGTTGGAGAAAATGAGTTGTAACGTGGACTAAAAAGCGTTTCCTTACCCTTGCTCATTTAACATAATTTCTTCGTCTATGTGTGAGGAATATGTGCTACAATTTTTTCCGTACATTTCTGTTACACCCTGTACAACCTGTCTCAGGAGGCCAGATAAGTAAAGTGCAAATGCAGATATTGCGTTGATCGGAAGGTTTTCCACAGATAATATCACTCGACAATATTATATAGGCACCATTTTGGTGGAACATCACTCTATGGTGGGTTGATGTCATACTTCTGAACATAGTGGTCTAGTCCTTTATTCTGTTGACTGTGCAGTCTTTTACTCAAAGACTGCTCAAGTACGTGTTTTGCAAAAGGGAATTGTGAAATGTGGATTGTTATTACGAGTATTTACGATCACTCGTGTCAGGTTTTCGTCAATTAGGCCGGTATAAGGTTCAAATGGCTCTGAGCACTATGGGACTTAACATCTATGGTCATCAGTCGCCGGTATAAGGATACTTGCCGTCGGTATAGTGGTAAGTGAAAGAAAACGAATTTTCCTGAGCTAACTGGCTTCTACAAGTTTTTGTTCGCAGTCTCTAATACTCAGCTGTTTCGCTTACAAGAACTGGTATTGTGCTGTATTTCTTGGAACTTGGTACAGAGGTGGCCGGACGCAGGATACTGGCGGAAACGTTATATGACGAAGCAGCAGCTGGGTCTCGACAATACTGTGCTAAAAGGAAAGCTATGTCCCATTTACAATTATATACAGATTTAAATTCTGTGAGCGTTAATATCAGCTAGTAGCCGTTGATTGCTTTATTAATTGTGAAACGAGTTAGCTGTCTATTCACTAGAAGATGTTAATTTTGGTACACTTTGTAGTGTTTAAGATTTTTAGTTTTGTTAGCTGTGCCTCGTGAGTCAGTGTGGAGAAAGGCATTTAATTAAAAGTTTAAGTAAGGTAAATGCAACTGAAATTTCAAAAGCGAGATAAGTATTTAAAAACTGGCATAAAGTGTCGAATTTTAGATTTTACACCGTGAATGCTATTATCAGTATAGATATGGCTGTGATATAGTCTTAAACAGTTTTTATAAAGAAAGTAATTTCATAACGAAGTGTCTAATGATTCTCTTTTAAAATAAAGATAGTACAGAAAGTGAAGAAAGACTTCTCTCTCCCGGATAATTATTTTTTATGGTCCTCAGTGACCAATGTTCTGTTTAGTTTGATCTTAAAAATATTAATGTAGTGCTTACTCAAACCGCTCCACCCTTTTCCCATTGCGGCTCAGTACACTGTTACAACCACTTCAGTTTTATGTGATTCTCTGGGGATGGACTGTTTACTGTGTTCACGATCACCTCTGCTTGTCCGTCTACTGCCTTGTAATTGCCGGCCGCGGTGGTCTAGCGGTTCTAGGCGCTCAGTCCGGAACCGGGGGACAGCTACAGTCGCAGGTTCGAATCCTGCCTCGGGCATGGATGTGTGTGATGTCCTTAGGTTAGTTAGGTTTAAGTAGTTCTGAGTTCTAGGGGACTGATGACCACAGATGTTAAGTCCCATAGTGCTCAGAGTCATTTGAACAATTTGAAGCTTGTAATTCCTGGCGACGACCACGCAGTGGTTGAGCAATTTTGTAGTAATGCTGGTGCTAGTTATATCAAACCGTGGACCCCTTTAGCCAGACATCATTTGTACAAACATTTGCACACGAGTCCAGTTTGAAATGGTTGGGACAAGTATCATAAAAATTGCCTGCCTAGTGACATGAAAGACAGCGTGAGCGTGCGGGGTTGCTATTCTGTCATTCTGCACAACGGATTAATCTGAGATGTACCCTTTACCCTATGGCTCCTGCAAGATTCAATTTCCACCCCCACACTACTACAGAAATCAGACAGACGCTCCTAACGTTCTAAAGAGAAATGCCTGGAAAAATTTCAGCAATAAATATCTTCTGGAGTCGTCCGCTGTAAGGAAATGACACAAAAATTGACAAAATTTTCTTACGTGACTAGTGGGATACTTGGGTGCT
The DNA here is from genome assembly GCF_023864345.2 of Schistocerca serialis cubense. NCBI lineage: Eukaryota > Metazoa > Arthropoda > Insecta > Orthoptera > Acrididae > Schistocerca > Schistocerca serialis. The sequence goes on from NC_064642.1 coordinate 177,164,637, forward strand.
GGAGTAATGCTAGTTAGTGTAAGAAAAACATGAAACTAACGAAATTATTATTTATTTTGCTAAAATTCTGAGAAATCACAATGGCACTTTTAGTTATGAACTGAACACGTTATTTTCTGGTTCTTTTCGGAATGTGAAGTTACCTCTCAAGGATAGGATTCGCTAATGAAATTTCTATACAAAGTTTAAGATTGTTATTGACTTGGCAGAATGGCTGAGAGCCGCGCCTACTCAACTTGAATGATTATCCGTTAAGAGTGTTGCTAGGTATGGTCGAGGCTGTCGCGTGTGAAATGCAGTGAAGTGTACTGTTGTGGAGGAAATATGGGGCTCACAAGAGCTGTAGCGCACAATACCTTAAGTTGCGATGACTGCTGTCTGCGCCGCTCGCTGCTGACAAATAAGATAACTCTCGTTCTGCCTGGATTGATCTACACCTTGATGAAGTCAAGGACTCCTATTCGCCCGTAGTCTATTGGCATGGTACACCGGTCAGACAACCAGTCCACCGCGACGCCACTCAAAATTCGCTCGCAAGCGTTAAACTATAGCTCTGTCCGTTCACACCGCACAATAAGTGTGGCGGCCAACACAGTGAACAACGCTTAATCGCAAGAATTCAATATAGAATCGCACTTCGATTTTCTCTCGACAGAGGTGCTCTCTCAGTGAAGTACTGAGGAGAGACTTGTTCCTCACTCTTTGAGGCACGTACGAGCTCGCACGCTCTCGTTACGCGTTTTCGCTCCAGGAGCGACAAAAGAGCGGCCCATCTCCACGCCAGACGTGAAGGGGTATATCTCTCGGTCTCTTCCATTACTCCTTCAGCTCAAGGCGTCCGAAATATCGTCTGCCAATCAGCATTGCTCTTCTAAAACGGGAGAATGACGTTTCGTTTAAGGCGACCAACCCGGAACTCTGTAGTAACGGCGTTTGGCGTTTTCTGTCTCCCTGTAAAAATCTCTGAAACTGCGTGCTATGTGTAAAGAATGCGTAGGCTGGCCACTCCCACACAATGCAGTGGAATTTGCTTTTAAGCCGAACACGGGGTCGTCCTTTCACTAGGGCAAATGCTGTCTGCTCTACGGGCGGTCACCGGCCGATGTAGATGGGTTACGACCAGCCTCCTGGTGTGTGGTTGCCTCTCTCGAGCTAAAAGCTCCTGTGGCCGTCGTGTCTGGAATGTATGTGTGTACACCAGCCTCGAGTATTTTTACCACAGTGCACACTTGCGATTTAATAGTTATTTGCATATCGTTTACATGAATTCATACAATATTGACTTTATCTTAACGAGTTTGGGTTCGTATGAAGCGTCCTGATGTGCGGAATATGATTGTGGGGGCGGAATATGTAAGCAATGAAGATCAGGAGACCACGACGTCTTACAACAATCACCTGCCATCCCAAACTATTTTGATTACTGAAAAATTGAGGAATTCGTTTCGACGTTTAGAATGGCATAGGTTCTTCCTATGGAGCCTATGTTCGACTTTAAATTTGGAGTCGAAGTTGGCACAACTCAACGTATTCCACAGATTCTAAGATTCTATTTGAAAGTTGTACAAGCGACACGCAATTAGAGCAAAATAATGGACAGGAAACTCAATTCCATCTAAAATGACTGCTATGTCTATATACGGAAATACTAGTACTGTAGTCGTAGATTGGAGATTTGTAATTTATTTATAGTTTCACCCGGGTAGGGCTTCATCAGACAGTGGTGAAATAAATGGTAGGGGGATAAACCAAGTTAAAATTAACGCTATCAGCGTACTTCACATCGAAGGAACATCAGAACTGAATGTACTTAGTTACGACGACAAAAACAATCATATTACCCGAATCTGAACTTGACGAATGCCCTTGGAATTAATTTTAACATTATCTGATGAAGCCCTATCCGTGCAAAATGCTTAGTAAATACGTTACAGAACTGTTACTACGACTGCTTTTGCTGTCACCCCACTGAAAGCGGGCTGCTGTAACTGCTCTTAGACCGTACCCAAATTCAATATTTTTCATAATTTGGTTTACGTTGGACATCCACAAGTTACAATATAATTCTATTTTACATCTTGGCTGCATTATGACCACAGTCATTTATTTCGCATAATTAGTTGGTTAGGGCACTCAGACGCAACATGTACGTTTGTCACTGATTTTGGTTACCGCCGGCAGCGAGTATATTAACACGAAAAACGGAAGCATCTATATGCAGCAGCGCAACGAACAGCCACTTCTTCTGGCGACGGCACTGGAAAACAGAAAACGCGAAGTGAAAAGTCCGTAACCGGCGAATGACAGGACCACAACAGTCCTTTCGGAGGAAACGAGGCGGAGGAGGACTGCAACCCGAGAAAAGAAGTCGGAGCCAGAAAGGAACATCTACCTCGAAAACAAGCCTATAAAACGCTCCTCGTCTCGTGAGAGCCAGCCCGTTAGCCGTAAGGCCCGGCGCACGCACGCGTGTCCGATCTAGAGAAAGGAGGCGGATGGTGGGGAGGGGGGGAGGGGGGGTTGAGGGTGGTAGCGGGAAAGGATGAGGAGGAGGGGGGGGGGGGGGGGGGGGAAGGCACACTACTGCTGCCGCCCGCCGATATTGACTTCCGCTGGTTTGTCTGCCGGGCACGCAAACGGTCTTCAAACTGCCGTTCGGCCGGGACCCTCAGCCGTTCTAGTTTTATTTCCTTTAAGGAAATACGTAAAATTCCTCGGCGTAGCGCAACTTGTAAAACGCAGGCGGTCGGCGTCGGAATGCCGGAAACTTGGGAGTCACCCCGCGCCGTCTTGCACATCGCGCCAGTTTTTACTCCCTTAGGCCCACCCTTAAACGCTGCGCTCAGTGAACTCTTTGTTACTAAGTCGCATAAACTCGCGAACTTACGCGTTCGTCTTCCGATATTTGCTGAGAACTCCCGAATTGGAAGCAATATCGTACTCCCTTTTATAGACAGTGCCTCTTTTTTATTTTTGCTTTACTTCCAAAGCAACTTTCCTCCAGTTCGGTTCGTAAAATCTATCCGTCAGTTACCTAATAACTTGGCAAACATATCACAATAAAAACCTCCACCGTGATGAATGGTAGCTGAACGTTCTTGTGATTTACGCTGTGGAGCTGCACAGTGTTCCTACGGTATTCGAGAAGCTAATAAATACTAAGATTGCAAATTACTTCCACAGGAAACCAAAAGGTTGCGTGCGTTGAGGCATAGCTGCGTTGTCAAGCGAGTTTAGACGACTGATTGCTAAGACAAAATGAAGTTGCGATTTAATGGGACTTAATCCCAAATACGCTACGACATCTCCCTACGCCACCCCCAACCACCCCCCATCCCTGGACAGTCCCAGCATGTTTACATTCCGTTTTCGGGATTCGTGCATGTGCCCGGCCCCAGATGGAATCCGCCTGCCGGGTTAACGACGAGAGTCGGTGGACTGGCAAGCCTGGATGTGTTTTTTAGGCGGTTTCCCACATCCCCCCAAGTGAATACTGGGCTAGAACCCAAGTCCCGCCTCAGTTACATGATTCGCAAACATTTAGGAAACTTTCGCCCACGATCAAATTGGCAGCACTGCACACAGTTGCGATACTCAAATATCGGAGTATGGGAGGGGGTGGGGGCTAAAAGAAGGGCTACAGGAAGGGCTTCCGGCCACCCTCCCATATGATAATGAAAAAAAACGGAGAATAAGAATCCAAACTATACTATGAACGATCTCGTTGCAGATGACGCATTGGATAGTCGGGGAACACGACGTAGTAAGACGTCAACTGTATCTTAATACAAATATTGCAAATTAAGTGCACTTTTAGCACAGAGACGACAAGAACAATTACGAATGCTCATCGGTTGCAGTTTACGAAAGCAACAACGCGCTCACAGTCCCCAGCGTTATGAGAGCAGTTCAACGAACTCCGAAAGTGGTAAGTATTTTTCATTTGGTTCGCTTGCTCAAGATCCCAGGTTCCAGGGTCTGATGGCCAGCCGCATTGGAGAGATTCTTCGCTCGGGAATTTGGTGTTCGTGTTGTCTTACACATTTCATCTCATCCTAATCAGTGCCCATGTCTCACAAGTGGCGTCTAAAAGAAGTTCAAATTATTGAAAGTTTTCCATCATCTGTACAAATTCCTTATTTATTTTCTGCCGGTTTCTATCGTAATGACCATCTCCACAAGAAGAAAAACGGAGACGCAGCAGAATAGACTACGTACAGTTAACTGGATGAATTGCATATCTATCTAATGTAATCTGCTTTTGTTCTTTCCTCTGAAGATGATCACTGGTACCTAAACAACTGCTGACAAACATGCAGTTCTTCAAATTTCTGACACGTGAATCAAATAACCTCATTAAATTGTTAGTCAAACTGAAAGCCTTGCACCTGATAGCTGAGCAAACCAACATGAGTTTCTCCCAACCAAAAATACCAGGCTATCATTTTGTTTGTAGGGATTGGTGACAACAGGGAGCCGAATTATGGTAGGTCACCGTGAACAACTATAAGTGAAGAAAGGATATTTCATTAATTTGAACGAGCAAATGGGAAACGTACACGCTGATCGTAATCAGACAATTCCCGAGCTGCCATTGATATGGAACTTGATGCTCAACGGCAACCGAATTTTGATCAGCAACGGATGAGCTCTTAATAATCAAGAGTGGACAAAAAAATGCAAGTCATTATTTTCAGAAGCTGACACTTTACATTAACGGAATCAAGTGAAACAATAGTGTGAAAATAATTTATTGTGGGACACAGTCATTCCAATTTCAACCGAAATAATCGGTTTCGGCTAGTATCGGTCATATTCAAATCTAAAAGACATTAAAATGTAAAAATTAAAAGGTTAGCTATGCAGATTACGACAGAATTAAAAGTGTAATAAAATAATGTCACACCGTAAAATACACTCCTGGAAATTGAAATAAGAACACCGTGAATTCATTGTCCCAGGAAGGGGAAACTTTATTGACACATTCCTGGGGTCAGATACATCACATGATCACACTGACAGAACCACAGGCACATAGTCACAGGCAACAGAGCATGCACAATGTCGGCACTAGTACAGTGTATATCCTCCTTTCGCAGCAATGCAGGCTGCTATTCTCCCATGGAGACGATCGTAGAGATGCTGGATGTAGTCCTGTGGAACGGCTTGCCATGCCATTTCCATCTGGCGCCTCAGTTGGACCAGCGTTCGTGCTGGACGTGCAGACCGCGTGAGACGACGCTTCATCCAGTCCCAAACATGCTCAATGGGGACAGATCCGGAGATCTTGCCGGCCAGGGTAGTTGACTTACACCTTCTAGAGCACGTTGGGTGGCACGGGATACATGCGGACGTGCATTGTCCTGTTGGAACAGCAAGTTCCCTTGCCGGTCTAGGAATGGTAGAACGATGGGTTCGATGACGGTTTGGATGTACCGTGCACTATTCAGTGTCCCCTCGACGATCACCAGTGGTGTACGGCCAGTGTAGGAGATCGCTCCCCACACCATGATGCCGGGTGTTGGCCCTGTGTGCCTCGGTCGTATGCAGTCCTGATTGTGGCGCTCACCTGCACGGCGCCAAACACGCATACGACCATCATTGGCACCAAGGCAGAAGCGACGCTCATCGCTGAAGACGACACGTCTCCATTCGTCCCTCCATTCACGCCTGTCGCGACACCACTGGAGGCGGGCTGCACGATGTTGGGGCGTGAGCGGAAGACGGCCTAACGGTGTGCGGGACCGTAGCCCAGCTTCATGGAGACGGTTGCGAATGGTCCTCGCCGATACCCCAGGAGCAACAGTGTCCCTAATTTGCTGGGAAGTGGCGGTGCGGTCCCCTACGGCACTGCGTAGGATCCTACGACCTTGGCGTGCATCCGTGCGTCGCTGCGGTCCGGTCCCAGGTCGACGGGCACGTGCACCTTCCGCCGACCACTGGCGACAACATCGATGTACTGTGGAGACCTCACGCCCCACGTGTTGAGCAATTCGGCGGTACGTCCACCCGGCCTCCCGCATGCCCACTATACGCCCTCGCTCAAAGTCCGTCAACTGCACATACGGTTCACGTCCACGCTGTCGCGGCATGCTACCAGTGTTGAAGACTGCGATGGAGCTCCGTATGCCACGGCAAACTGGCTGACACTGACGGCGGCGGAGGACAAATGCTGCGCAGCTAGCGCCATTCGACGGCCAACACCGCGGATCCTGGTGTATCCGCTGCGCCGTGCGTGTGATCATTGCTTGTACAGCCCTCTCGCAGTGTCCGGAGCAAGTATGGTGGGTCTGACACACCGGTGTCAATGTGTTCTTTTTTCCATTTCCAGGAGTGTATATGCTGTAATTCAAACCTCTACTGCAGAAAACAAGATGTCCATGATTACGCGTGAGGTGGCTGCTGTACATAAAAGTTAATCCCTGGAGGGTTGTTAAATATTCATTTGCTACTAACACACTTCAATTAAAAAATTCGACAAAAATATTAAAACTGTTCGAATGGCTCTGAGCACTATAGGACTTAACTTCTGAGGTCATCGGTCCCCTAGAACTTAGAACTATTTAAACCTAACTAACCTAAGGCACAACTTGACCAGAAGAAGGGATCGGTTGGTAGGACATGTTCTGAGGCATCAAGGGATCACCAATTTAGTATTGGAGGGCAGCGTGGAGGGTAAAAATCATAGGGGGAGGCCAAGAGATGAATACACTAAGCAGATTAAGAAGGATGTAGGTAGCAGTAGGTACTGATAGATGAAGAAGCTTGCACGGGATAGAGTAGCATGGAGAGCTGCATCAGACCAGTCTCAGGACTGAAGACCACAACAACAACCTAAGGACATCACACACATCCATGCTCGAGGCAGGATTCGAACCTGCGACCGTAGCGGTCGCGCGGTTCCAGACTGAAGCGCCTAGAACCGCTCGGCCCATCGGCCGGCCAAACATATTAAAGAGGGTATATAAATACACTACTGGCCATTAAAATTGCTACACCAAGAAGAAATGCAGATGGTTAACGGGTATTCATTGGACAAATATATTGTACTAGAACTGACATGTGATTACATTATCACGCAATTTGGGTGCATAGATCCTGAGTAATCCATACCCAGAACAACCACCTCTGGCCGTAATAACGGCCTTGATACGCTTGGGCGCCGAGTCAAACAGAGCTTGTATGGCGTGTGCAGGCACAGCTGCCCATGCAGCTTCAACACGATACCACAGTACATCAAGAGTAGTGACTGGCGTAGTGTGACGATCCACTTGCTCGGCCACCATTGACCAGACAGTTTCAATTGGCGAGATATCTGGAGAATGTGCTGGCCAGAGCAGCAGTCGAACATTTTATGTATCCAGAAATGCCTGTACAGGGCCTGCAACATGCAGTCGTGCATTATCCTGCTGAAATGTAGGGTATCGCAGGGTTCGAATGAAGGGTAGAGCCCGGTCGTAACACATATAAAATGTAACGTCCACGAACAAGAGGTGATCGAGACGTGTAACCACTGACACCCCATACCATCACGCCGGGTGATATGCCAGTATGGCCATGACGAATACACGCTACCAATGTGCGTTCACAGCGACGTCGCCAAACACGGTTTCGACCATCATGATGCTGTAAACAGAGCCTGGATTCATCCGAAAAAATCACATTTCGCCATTCGTGCACCCAGGTTCGTCGTTGAGCTCACCATCGCAGGCGTTCCTGTCTGTGATGCAGCGTCAAGGGTAACCGCAGCCATGGCCTCCGAGCTGATAGTCCATGCTGCTGCAAACGTCGTCGAACTGTTCGTGGAGATAGTTGTTGTCTTGGAAACGTCCCCATCTGTTGACTCAGGGATCGAGACGTAGCTGCACAATCCGTTACAGCCATGCGGATAAGATGCCTGTCTTCTCTACTGCTAGTGATACGAGGCCGTTGGGATTTAGCACGGCGTTCCATATTACCCTCCTGAACCCACCGATTCCATATTCTGTTGACAGTCATTGGATCTAGACAAACACAAGCAGCAGTGTCGCGATACGATAAACCGCAATCGCGATAGGCTACAATCCGACCTTTATCAAACTCGGAAACGTGATGGTACGCATTTCTCCTCCTTACACGAGGCATCACAACAACGTCTCACCAGGCAACGCCGGTCAACTGCTGATTGTGTATGAGAAATCGGTTGGAAACCTTCCTCTTGTCAGCACGTTGTAGGTGTCGCCACCGGCACCAACCTTGTGTGAAAGCTCAGAAAAGCTAATCATTTGCATATCACAGCATCATCTTCTTGTCGGTTAAATTTCGCGTCTGTAGCACATCATCTTCGTGGTGTAGAAATTTTAATGGCCAGTAGTGTACATTTGTCAGTAAAATGTGTAAACTTGCATTATAAAATCTGCAATTTCCGTATTTTATAACAGAGATGTGATGCATCTGTAACATATAAATGCACTAGGTTAAATGGTATAACCGTACGGCGATAAATTTACACCATTCAAAATTTTTAACATTGTCTAAATCCTGTACAAGACTGGTAATGGAAAACATTTTCACCCCGTTAGTGAATTAGAAATTCATGTTGCTGAACGAAAAGACAATGATCTCTTGTTAAATGACGACAATGAGTTCACAAAGGGTCTGTACATTAAATTTTTTGACCATTGTTAAACTCACATCATTCCACCCGCCGTTTGGGTAAGCATGTAAACACTGCGACTACAGGACGGGTCGAGATCGCCTGATGCCTGCTTGTGCGGTGTGACCCACAACGATGTCAACAAGAAAATGAACACGCGGGCCAAAAAGAAGACTTCGATGCAGCCTGTTGATCAGATGTAAAATTAACTGCATCACAGAAATCCCAAAACATGCTCAATGTTTACTTTTAACAGTAATGTTTATGTCTAGGATAAATCTTGTTAGGTATGAAATTTAAAGGAACGCTCGAAAAATTTCAAATTTAAATGATGTATATTTATAAGAGTACTGTCACATTATTTTACGTATTCTACCTACTTGCTAGAGATGCATGTCAACTATTTGGCATCACTTTAGTTTACTGTATCTTAATTTTGAGGTAGTCTGCACAATAACTCTTTTAGTATTCAAGCATATTTAGTTATCTTTTATATTTGAGGATGGCTGATGTCGTCAGAAAGCGGTTATTTCGTTTTAAATCAGTGTCGGACAATGAATTACTTTCGAAACAATGAATTGCTGTACACGCCGTTTGCGCTAACAATTCCTTCTATCCACAAAAACATAGTACTGCTCACATCTGGGATACGTAATAGTACTACGTGACTTTGTTAATAACGTATTTCATTATTTAAAACGTATTTATCTTTCACCCACGCAGTTATATCGGGCGAAAAGTCTAAATGAGTTTTCTGACAGATGAAACAAGCTAACTAGAAGCTTCACTTAGTGAAGTCACTGAGGCTTCTAGACAGACAAACATCAAAACTGGTATTAGGGTCATTAAACACCAAATGAAGTTGAAGTGCGTCTGATGGTATGGACAGGCCGCGTTTCACATCAACTATATGACTGCCATGAACAATTTGTGCCCAATTAACAAAACACAACAAATACCTTTAGAGTCACTTTGTCTGATATAATTCCCTCAGCATCGACTACATCCTGTTACCATTGTTTTAATTTTGATGAAGTTCATCTTATATCTTTTCATGACACTATACTCTGAGTTCAGCATTATTAACTGCTGTCCTCGCGGAGTGGCCACGCGGTTTGAGGCGCTGTCACGGATTGCGCGGATCCTCCCGCCGGAGGTTCGACTCCTGCCCCGGGCAAGGCTGTTTGTGACGTTCTTCGCATAAGTCAGTTTAAGTAATATGTATGTCCAGGGACCGATGACCTCAGGAGTTTGGTCCCTTAGGAATTCACGCACACACTGGCTATCTGCGGCAGTGTAAAATTATACAGGAAACCACAGGAAAGCCTGCAACTCCTAGCCGCAATTTCCGCTCTGAGGTAGGGGTAACATAATTGTCGCCAAGTTTCGTTGTAAGCTTTCTATGTAATTTATCTAGTTATGAAATCCTGAAAATTCTTTCTCAAAAATTTTCTCTTAGTGCATCCTGTCCTTAAGACATCGTACTCAACTGCTGAGCAATAATGACAGTTGTTTGGCCTTGTATTGCCCTTGCGAACAGCGTCGTGAAGCAAAACATTAATCTAAGTGAAATGGTAAACTAATCGCAAATGAAACTAACTACGTACTCAGCGAAAACTATTTAATTGTAACTCAATAGCCGGCCGGTGTGGCCGTGCGGTTCTAGGCGCATCAGTCTGGAACCGCGTGACCGTTACGGGCGCAGGTTCGAATCCTGCCTAGGGGATGGATGTGTGTGATGTCCTTAGGTTAGTTAGGTTTAAGTAGTTCTAAGTTCTAGGGGACGGATGGCCTCAGATGTTAAGTCCCATAGTGCTCAGAGCCATTTTTTTTTAACTCAATACTGAAGTACGTTACGAAAGTTGTGGAAGATGAAGTGCAATATGTGACCTGAAATATCCACAAAATAAAATACTGCTCAACACAGGAGAAAATAACTGTTTAAGATTACTGCCACTATTCGCTGTAAATTAATATGCTTGCTTCCACAACACTTGAAAATTCTGACTACGTACTATTTGCTCACAAAAAAAAAATTGTTCAAATGGCTCTGAGCACTATGGGACTTAACATCTGTGGTCATCAGTCCCCTAGAACTTAGAACTACTTAAACCTAACTAACCTAAGGACATCACACACATCCATGCCCGAGGCAGGATTCGAACCTGCGACAGTAGCAGTCGCGCGGCTCCGGACTGAGCGCCTAGAACCACTAGACCACCGCGGCCGGCTATTAGCTTACAAGAATGCGAACTGAGATCTGCGCTGAAAGAAAGTTACCTCTTGCTCAGCATGCTATTTTGTGTCTGGTGTACTGAAGTTCTCAAAAGGAAGTTGAAATCAGCAAATGCAGCGGTTAAGAATGCTAATGTACTAATTGCAAAACTTTTTTTGCTTGTAACGAACATTCTGTGGCTGCATGTGGCGTAAAGTGCAATGCACACCCAGCTAAATATTTAAAAATTTACTAAGCAGGACGGAGGATATTGGTGTCAAGTAAAGGGTTCTTGAATAATTAAACTGTGATTACTGTCAAAAAGTACGGTACAACGTAAGAAGACTGTAACAGTTATGAAATCTACTCATTGTAAAAATTACAGACACTTAAACCAAGTGCGTGATTTGTGACATAATGGGCCGGCCGCGGTGGCTGTGCGGTTCTAGGCGCTTCAGTCCGGAACCGCGGGACTGCTACGGTCGCAGGTTCTAATCCTGCCTCGGGCATGGATGTGTGTGATGTCCTTAGGTTAGTTTGGTTTAAGTAGTTTTAAGTTCTAGGGGACTGATGACCTAAAATGTTTAAGTCCCATAGTGCTCAGAGCCATTTGAACCATTTTTGGGACATAATGAAAACAAAGAGATCAAATTAGCATTAATCATGAATATTATTAGTTATCTAACGGACCAAGATTTGTTTCAGTTAATATTTCTGACAAACAAACATTTCACTCTTGTGCGTACACTGCTAGCCTTGAAATATTTCCACAGAAATCTTCTCAATTTATACTGTCAAATAAATATCTTTACAATCAATTTTCATCCCCAAAAGAAAGTATTCAGGATAATTTCTCCCAGATCCCCAAATATGAGACCGAGCGAGGTGGTGCAGTGGCTAGCACACTGGACTCGCATTCGGGAGGACGACGGTTCAATCCCGCGTCCGGCCATCATGATTTAGGTTTTCCATGATTTCCCTAAATCGCTCCGTGCAAATTCTGGGATGGTTCCTTTGAAAGGGCACGGCCGACTTCCTTCCCCGTCCTTCCCTAATCCGATGAGACCGATGACCTCGCTGTCTGGTCTCGTTCCCCAAACAACCCCCCAACCACCCCCAACCGTTAATTAAACCCAAATATGAGCTCTCCCTCTCTAAAAGTTAACTTCTCGTTACTATCCTCTAATAAAAATGTTCTAACGCTGCGCCAGTGACTGGAGACCAAGCGGACCACAGATTACGTAAAGCACAGAGTCAATGATATTATCCACTATTCGGGCAGAGCGCTCATGCATCTTTGTCCCAGTACAGCGAAGGTGAAATATTTACAATGGCAGAAAATATATGGAAACCCTAAATGTATGTAGTAGTATGTAGTAGTATGAAAGGTACGACATTACAGAACACTGTGCAGCGGAGTGTGCGCTGATATGAAACTTCCTGGCAGATTAAAACTGTGTGCCGGACCGAGACTCGAACTCGGGACCTTGAAATCATTCTGTTCAAGGTTCTTGAAACAAAAGCGGAGCAATTGAAACACTACGTAAATGCTTGTCATACCGCAGGAGGAAAGTCAGAGATTCAAAGTGGCAGATAGCTCAGGTGTAACTGCGGTGACTGCACAGTGGCAGACCATAAAGCAGACGGAAAGAGTGGCAGCACTGCGCAAAGTAAAGCAGCGTGGGTGCGCCCGGGGTCGCTGATTAGTATGCGCGGCCCCAGGCAGCGCTGCGCGGGTAATTCCGCCGCGCAACCTCTCCACTATATCCCGCGGCTCTAATCAAGAGCTATGGTCCTGTTTACCGGCGCACAATGACGGAAACACTCCCGCTGATTGCCGCCCCTAAAACACCCCCAACTCCCACCCCTGGCCGCGACTCTTAATGATGTTTTCGCCATTCGGGCCAATGAAAATAGGTGCTAATTCGTGCGCAGTGGGGCGGGCGCGCTCTTTGCAGTCCTCGGCCACCCAGCGGTATCCGCCGAGTGACGCGGCGGTCCACTCGGGCTGTGATTGAGAGCGAGCCCTGAATTAACGCTGATCAGCCAAATGCGCACGTGAGTGTGCGTAGGAGGGGCAGTGGACGCGCAGATCGTAAATTTGCGTTTTAGGGTTCGTCTCGGTTCATCTACGTTCTCGTCTCCTACGACTGATGTTCGAATGTTACACCTCTGACAGTCTGCGTAGATCACCAACGAAGCCAGCTCACTCACAAAGAGATGAGAGAAGCTTTTAAAATGCGTGACTTCCCCGTAAACAAAACGACACTCTCGCAGTTGTTTGTTGCAATGAATGTGTCCCGCTTCTGACGGTATGCGTCATATGGTATGCCATCACAATGAAAAGCACTGCTCGTGGGAAATTACACGAACCAATGCAAATCATTTAAATTTAAGCAATTAGAATTAAGAAAAACAATGAACAACTCACGTCAACAACTTCATATTTGCAACTCGGAAAGGGGGCAATAAACAGTCCATCACGCGAAGTAAATTTTAGAGCATTTATGAAACACTATGGTTCGTCCTAGCCGGCCGGAGTGGCTGAGCGGCTCTAGCGCTACAACCTGGAACCGCGCGACCGCTACGGTCGCAGGTTCGAATCCTGCCTCGGGCATGGATGTGTGTGATGTCCTTGGGTTAGTTAGGATTTAGGTTTAAGTAGTTCTAAGTTCTAGGGGACTGATGACCTCAGAGGTTACGTCCCATAGTGCTCAGAGCCATTTGAACCATTTTTGGTACTGCCTAATTGGAAGGAAAGTGAATAATAGAAGAATGTACCAATCTAAACATAAAAGATACTATTTTCAGATTTTTTTCAAGGAACCGCACAGTAGCTACTTTCGATACAGTTTCATTTTATTGACTCAGAACAACATGCTCCAAGAGAGAGGGGGAGGGAGAGAGAGAAAGAGAGAGAGTATCGGGGAAGGGAAGGACAGGGATGAGGATTTGTTCAAGGAAATGGAGGGACAATAGTGTTGTTTACAACGGAAGGAGTCAAGAATCACAACACTATTACCATTTTAGTGTCTACACAGTAATTTGTTATTAACTAGCGGTGTAAAATGGTCAGAGTTTCTTTAAAATTGTACTCGCGATAAAAAAATTCATAGAATATCCAATGTGTCAGTGATCTAAACTGTGAAGAAGTTACTCCAGTAAGAGTGAATTCGCTCTAATTTAAACAACTTCCTCCTACTGTCTCTGAATTTCTTACTGCTAACTACGACTTTTGTCTCCGTCACACCTATTGATCTACCAGCTCGGAAAATGGCCATATTTATTACCTGTACTCTGTCTAGCAAAGATATTAGATTTTCTCAAAATTGTTATAAACTATCTCTTTTCGTCTTCCGAGGTAAAATTCTGTAATACCTTGTATTTATATCACTCACTTAAAGCCTAAAAAATATCGAGTCAGGGTGTAATGGGTACAAGTGTAGATATTTTTACATGTGGTGCCTTAATATGTACACACATTATTGTCTTGATTGTTTTTTCTCTGCGACCAACAGTTTTCCAGCAAACACCCATGTGATATACTACCTGTCTTTTCTGCATGGTCTTGACTGCACCACTAAGTGGACTATACTTGTCAGTATACATCTACCACTATGCATCCACACGCCAACGCTTCAACATGTGACCTTCTGCCCACGGGAAAGCATTAATGGCTTACCCTTGCCACATGTGCTTGGAGGTACTAAACAACCAAAAAAACAAACTACTCTTGGTATCTGTTATTAGTAGTGTGGAAATGACGTAAATACTGATGCAATGTTGATAATTTTCTTCTCGGCTGTGCAGCCGGATCATAATGTCATCTTGACACAGTATTTCCGCGGTCCAACTGGCCGCCATCTTCAGGTAAAAGTGCTGGTATACGATCCAGCACTCTCACCTGAAGATGGCGGCGAGTTGGACCGCGGAAATATTGTGTCAAGATGACGTTATGATCCGGCTGCACAGCTGAGAAGAATATTATCAATCATTACGCCTGGAAAGCCTTCGTGATGTAATGTTGTTTAGTACACCGTCCTCGGTAACTAACGAAGATAACTACAATTGTACCTGTTACATCGTATATAATCACACCAGCGAAGATAGATGTAGGATAGGCCATAGTACAAAGTCACCTGAATTTGTAGAGACTTGACACGCCGTTAGGCAAGGTAGGTTTGTTAGCTGTAAGTGCAAGGTTGTATGGCATCAGCACAGTGAGGATACAGCTCTATATGGAAAATTCTCTTTTCATCTAACTGGTCACGACAGTCTGTTCCTTTTCTCCGCTAATATCACCGTCTCACTCTCCTGCGTAATATCTTCATTTTTATCCAGGAAGTAGTTTGTCTGTTACTCTAGACAGGGGTGAAATTAGTTATCACTAGTATGAGGCAGGTCTGCCAAAGGATCTGTCCTGATAGCTATGCGTGTTGATACATGTCACTGCACGGATGACACTTTTATGATATCCAAGGGAATCTCACTTACATCACACTGAATTCAACAAAATGAGAACGTCACACTGTAGTCCTCATCATCATCAACATAATCACCATCATTACCTACATTCATGGTTTCGGTTTTAGGAACCTGCCCGCAGCTTCATCGTATCCCGTACCCCTTTGGGAATGTATTGCATAAGGATAGCTGCCTTGCTGTAGTAGTTGCATGTTGCTTTCATTTCTTCTTATATGTGTCAATTTTTTTTCTGTTATTGCAAATACATTACGTTTTCTAATATCCTCATTTCCTTAATGTTAATTAGGTCAATGCGTGTGTATGTGTAACATCCAAGCTCGAGGTTGATTTTATAGAACTATAGAACGTGGATAGGCTGAAACCATATATGTGGGATAGCGCCTTTGACCCGGTCATCGGATCACTATCGTAACACATTTTATTCCAATCACATGGAAGAAGACGATTTCTCAGTTTGCGCATGCGCGTTCCTTTCTGACATTCTCACAGCCTAGCTGCCGGCGCCACCTCAGTTTACCTGAGAGCCCGCGGCTGGGGTGAGGAAGCACGCTTCTGAGGTTTGAGCTAAGTACAGCTATTGACATGGTACACACGTACCGTTAATTTTACATTTTATGCGAGTTTTTTGCCCCTTTCGGCGTTCTGTATTAATGTTGGACCATGCGTCTTTCGGCAGTTTGTGGTTTTAGTGTGTTTCGAAGAAGGCGTGGTTATCTTCGCCGAAACCTAGATCAAAATCCGGTGTCTATTTGAAATCGATGCGTATTCTTTATAATCTTAAATTATTCACGATTGCTGACGCGCTGCGATGTTAAAAGTTCTCAAGTTATCGGATGTCACCTGATCAAAGCACTGAAGCTCAAATAGTTGTAAGTACAGAGAGCTGGCTGAAGCCGGAAATAAGTTCCGCCGAAATTTTTTCAAACGATCTAACAGTGTTCAGAAAGGATAGATTAAATACAGTTGGTGGTGGAGTATTTATTGCTGTCAGGAGTAGCTTGCCTTGTAGCGAAATTGAAGTAGATAGTTCGTGTAAAATAGTATGGGTGGAGGTTATACCTGAAAATCGGACTGAACTATTAATTGGGTCGTTTTCCCGACCCCCCGACTCAGAAGATATAGTTGCTCAACAGTTCAAAGAAAACTCGAGTCTCATTTCAAATAAGTACCCTGCTCATACAATTATAGTCGGTGGTGACTTTAATATACCCTCGATATCCTGGAATAATTATATGTTTAAAGCCGGCGGCACCCATAAAATGTCATCCAAAGTTGTACTGAATGCTTTCTCAGAAAATTATTAGTTCATGAGCCCACTCGAAGCGTAGATGGTTGCGAACGCATACTTGACCTTTTAGCAACAAATAATCCTGAACAAATAGAGAGTATTGTGACGAATACAGGGATTAGCGACCGCAAGGCAGTTGCTGCTAGGCTGAATACCGTAACCGTAACAACCATCAAAAAAGAAACTCGAAGTACATCTATTTAAAAAAGCTGATAAAAATGCTCTTAACGCCTTTTTAAGAGACAGTCTTCACTCCTTCCGATCTGATCATGTAAGTGCAGAAAAGTCGTGGAATGTTTTCAGAGAGACAGTATCGACAGCAATTGAGAGATATATACCGCATAAATTAATAAGTGATGGTACTGATCCCCCATGGTACACAAAACGCGTCAGATCGTTGTTGCAAAAGCAACGAAAAAGCATGCTAAATTTAAAACAACGCAAAATCCCCAAGATTGGCAAAGTTTTACGGAAGTTCGAAATATGGCGCGTACTTCAATGCGAGATGCTTTTAATAATTTCTACAACGAAATTCTATCTCGAAATCTGGCAGAAAACTCAAAGAGATTCTGGTCATACATAAAGCACACCAGTGGCAAGACGTAATCAATACCTTCATTTCGCGATAACAACGGTGAAGTCACTGATGACAGTGCCGCTAAAGCAGAGACATTAAACACGGTTTTCCGAAACTCCTTCACCAAAGAAGACGAAGTAAATATTCCTGAATTCCAATCAAGAACAACTGCCAAGATGAGAAACATAGAAGTAGATATCCTCGGAGTAACGAAGCAATTAAATCACTTATTAAAGGCAAGGCCTCCGGTCCAGATACTATACCAGTCAGGTTCCTCTCAGAGTATGCTGATAAAATAGCTCCATATTTAGCAATTATATACAACCACTCGCTTACAGAAAGATCCGTACCTAAAGACTGCAAAATTGCTCAAGTCACACCAATACCCAAAAAGGGAAGTAAGGGTAATCTGCTGAATTACGGGCCTCTTTCACTAACGTCGATTTGCAGTAGGGTTTTGGAAGATATACTGTATTCGAACATTATGAAGTACCTCGAAGAAAACGATTTATTGACACATAGTCAGCACGGTTTCAGAAAATGTCGTTCTTGTGAAACACTACTAGCTCTTTACACTCATGAAGTAATAAGTGCTATCGACAGGGGATGTCAAATTGATTCCATATTTTTAGATTTCCAGAAGGCTTTCGATACCGTTACTCACAAGCGCCTTCTAACCAAACTGCGTGCCTACGGAATATCGCCTCAGTTTTGCGACTGGATTAGTGATTGCCTGTCATAAAGGTCACAGTTCGTAGTAATTGACGGAAAGTCTTCGAGTAAAACAGAAGTAATATCGGGCGTTCCCCCAAGAAGTGTTACAGGCCCTCTATTGTTTCTAATCTATATTAACGACATAGGAGACAACCTGAGTAGCCGTCTTAGATTGTTTGCAGATGATGCTGACATTTACCGTCTTGTAAAGTCATCAGATGATCAAAACGACTTGCAAAATGGTATAGATAAGATATCTGTATGGTGCGAAAAGTGGCAATTGACCCTGAATAAGGAAAGGTGTGAAGTTATTCACATGACTACTAAAAGAAATCAACTAAATTTCAATTACACGCGCAGTCAGACAAATCTGAAGACTGTAAATTCAACTCAATACTTAGGGATTACAAATAAAAAACAATCTAAATTGGAACGATCACATAGATAATATTGTGGCTAGAGCAAACCAATGACTGCGATTCATTGGTAGAACGCTTAGAAGGTGCAGCAGGTCTATTGAAGAGACTGATTACAACACGCTTGTCCGCCCTATTCTGGAGTATTGCTGTGCGGTGTGGGATCCGCATCAGATGAAACTGACGGATGACATCGAAAAAGTACAAAGAAGGGCAGCTCGTTTTGTATTATCGCGAAGTAGGGGAAGTTTGGGTAAAAATCGACTGCACCACACAGTGAATGATGGAAATGAGTTATTCGGCCGGCCGCGGTCTTCTCGCGGTTCTAGGCGCTCAGTCCGGAACCGTGCGACTGCTACGGTCGCAGGTTCGAATCCTGCCTCGGGCGTGGATGTGTGTGATCTCCTTACGTTAGTTAGGTTTAAGTAGTTCTGAGTTCTAGGGGACTGATGACCTAAGATGTTAAGTCCTATAGTGCTCAGAACCATTTGAACCATTTTTTGAAGTTATTCGGATTGATGAGTCACGCTGTACCCTGTGGCAAAACGAAGAAGGGTTTGCGTTTGGTGAAAACGTGGAGAACGTTACCTGCTATCTTGTGTAGTGCTAACAGTGAAGTACGGGGGAGGTGGTGTTACGGTATGGGTATGTTTCTTGTGGTTATGGTGTGACCCCCTTAGTACGCTTAAGAAAACTCTTAACGCAGGAGGAAATGGAAACATTCTATAGCACAATGTACCACGTACAGTACAGGCATAGTTCGGAGACACTGATTTTATCAGCATGTACCGTGTCATTAAGCAGTATATTTAAGGCAATGCATTGTGGACAATAACATTCCTTAATCTGAGTGGCGTAAGTCACGACGTGACTCCAGTTACACGTCTATGGATGCGTTTATGCCATCGATGTCGCTCCAGACTTGAGCGTTCTACAGCACTACTTTCTTTGGATCTGCCTGTTAGAGGAAGAATGAACAGTCATTCCTGCACAGACATGAAGAAAAGGAAAGGTTCGAGACACCCCACATTAATGTCCATTAACAGGTGTCCTGATACTTTTGATCAGGTACCGGAGTTGTGACTAACATTAGGCAACCCATACCATCAAATTAATCTTAAAAGCTGCCAATCAAAGCCTTATAATAAAGCAATAAACGTATTTATGAAATCCTCATGGAAGTAAATAGCAGTTCCACCCAGCCATTTGAATTCTAATCTCCCAAGAAGAAATAGTACTGTCCAAGATGGTGTTACTTAATACGATATCGAACGGCTGTGAAATCGTAATGTAATCAAGACCATGATCATCTAACGTAACTCGCTCAAGGCAAACACTGGAGTGACTCATCGAAAATTAAACCACTAGTCAGTATTTACGATCGTTACCATAACTGAAAAACGAGCTGTTTGACTCTGTGCTAATGGGCATCACTCCTCCCGTTATCGTCAATAATCTGATCATATCTGTAGATTACACGGGTTTCTAATTCAAAAATTTACCGCTATAAAAGGAGCTCGAGCTCATTTTGACAAAACAGGAACAACCATTTTCATATCTATCGTGTTTATAGAATGCCATTCACAGCTCCAAGTTATTATCCACAAGCAAACCGTATGCTGTCAAAGATATTGGATTAGCGTAATCTGATTAAGTGTTGTAACACATGCTTATTACATCTGGATGAATGAGTGTCCTATGGATACGTCACGATTATCTTTTTGCGGTTGCAATTGTCAGAATCTGCCTGTGTGGAAATTATGCTGTAATGTTTGCCTCTTTTGTTGGATCCACTTCATATTTTGTGCCAGTGTCAATAAAATTGTTTCACAGTATTTTTATAATAATAGCTACTGCTTCAGTAAGATCAGCAAGAGAAACAATTACGTTCAGTTGGCATATGTAAACAATTTCTGTTTATCAAAATACGTCACACATTCTCACTCTGTCAGTGGTGGTTTTGTCGCAATAAATTTATATTTCTTAGTAGAAATCGTGCACATAACTTTTATTCAACGTGTTTAAGAACATACTGCCTACTTCATTAAGTTTAATGGAATCAGTGTCAGTCAGCAAGGTTTCGTGGCCGTTGTTCCTGAAATAAAAATCTTCTGGGTTGTCAAACTGCGTCATATTTCGAGAATGCGTCATACTTCTTCAATCAATCAACGTTTCGACCCCTCTGCTGGGATCTTCTTCAACATCTTATGATGTCCACTATATACTGGGCACCGCAAGTTATTGAAGGTGATCTCAGCAGAGGCGTCGAAACGTCGATCGTTTGAAGAAATATGACACCGCTTAATTACCCAGAACGTTTTAACTTCAGAATGAATAATGTTTATTGTTTAAGTACTGCACGCTTACTTCAATATGCCGACACTCCTCAACAATTTCATACATGCGCGTAATTAGTACGGTTTGTCTATAAACAAGTATTCTCCCTTAATCTCATCCGTTTCTCTTTTTTTCTCTCCCTGTCTCTCTCTCTCTCTCTCTCTCTCTCTCTCTCTCTCTCTCTATCTCTGTCTCTTTCTCTACTTGCAGTACAGGCATACATCGGAGGCACTGATTGTATCAACATGTACCGTGTCATTAAGCAGTATATTTAAGCCAATGCATTATGGACAATAACATTCCTCCTCTCTGTAAATGTTTAGACAAACTCTCTCTCTCTCTCTCTCTCTCTCTCTCTCTCACACACACACACACACGCACACACACACACACACACACACACACACACACACACACACGTAGGCACATGCAGAATCACTTTCTACTGTTCTTTGGTGCTGGTATTCAGAATAATTCCGTAGTTTTACGGTTTTCGAAAATTTTTTCTTCATTAAAGATAGTAGTGTCATCGACTTTGCAACGATTCCCTCACCCTCGACACCATCTGCCTTAGTTTGTTGGATGATAAATGCGTGACTCAGATTTACTAAAGCAGAAACGTGCAGAGTAATTACGGCTTACATCGGCTACCTTACGTTAGCTTTTGGTCACACTCTATCTGCCAATACGTAGAACGGGTAATATTAATGTAACAGGCTACATTCGCTAGAAGCATTGTGTGCTATTTTGAGCAAAATGCTCAGAGTAATGACACAATGACCAATAGAGGCCATACGCATACGTCCGATGGCCAAAATAAAAGAACTAGTTGACAGGTCGCTACGTGTAACTCATCCTGGCACTGTCTGATATTAGTATGTTTTAAGTGCAGTGCAGTTCACGGAAGAGCCCATTTTGTAATGGCCATTAACGGATCTACGTAATTTTTATATGTCCTGTTTTCAGTTATATAATACGTCGTCGAATGATGTTCACGGAATACTTGGGAATTTTAGTGTATTTACTGAAAGATTCAGACAGATTTCGTAATTTAAACTAGTAGTAGTTAACTACTTTGGAGTTCGGGATGCTCAAACAGGCATCAGTTACCTACGAAATAAAGTCAAAAAGAATTTTCTGTGTATGAAAACAATTAATAAATATATTTCTTTTTTTTTTTTTTTTTTGGTCAAAGTCTTCCGTACATAACTTCAGAACGAATTTCAACGCGTAAGTGTGTAACAGTCTGAAATTGTGGAACTCAAGAATGTGATACGAGTATCATCATAACAACAGTTCACCACTGCACTAATTTTAACCTAAGCTAGCTGTACCCGGCCAGGCATTGCTGTGGCGCAGTTTGGTTAGAAAGAAAAGAGATAGCACCTGTTTCTAATATACGAGTATATGGGGATTGGTATACGTCCTAACCTCCTTCCCCCACTCTGTAACCGTCTCCTCCTTCTCCTCGTTTTTACATCCCTCCTCCTTCCCTCGATCTCTGTCCATCACCTCCTCTCCCACCACCCTGTCTATCTTCACCTACCCGTCTCCCCATTTCCTTCTGCCCATCTCCGTTTCCATCTCCCCTTTCCCACTCTTCATGTCCGTTCCTCCCACCCCTCTGTCCATCTCCCATCCCTTCTCTGTCTGACCTTGAGCCTGCTTATGTTACTGCAAATTCGTATTCTGTTGTGGTATTCTACTCACAAGTACGTAAGCCATAAACCCAAAATCCCTGTTTTCTGAGAGAACCGTCGGAGTGTAAGAAAATAAAACAGCACATTGCTGTATATACCGGGTGATCAAAAAGTCAATATAAATTTTAAAACTTAATAAACCACGGAATAATGTAGGTAGGGAGGTAAAAATTGACACACATGTGTGGAATGACATGGGGTTTTATTAGAACCAAAAGAAAAAAAGTTCACAAAATGTCCGACAAATGGCGCTCAACAGCAAAACGTCAGTAACTGCTACCGTGACGGGTGAGAGGTACGTAATACGTTACAGAATCGCATCATCTCCAGCCTGGCTGATAAACACCTTTTGGAACGTACGATGTTTATGCATGATAACGCTCCACCCCATATTGCTAGACGCGTGAAAGATATCTTGCGCGCGTCGTTTGGTGATGATCGTGTGCTCAGCCGCCACTTTCGTCATGCTTGGCCTCTCAGGTCCCCAGACCTCAGTCTGTGCGATTATTGGCTTTGGGGTTACCTGAAGTTGCAAGTTTATCGTGATTGACCGACATCTCTAGGGATGCTGAAAGACAACATCCGACGCCTAGGCTTTACAGTGCTGTTCCCAACATTATTCCTCGACTACAGCTATTGTTGAGGAATAATGGTGGTCATATTAAGCATTTCCTGTAAGGAACATCATCTTTGCTTTGTCTTACTTTGTTATGCTAATTATTGCTATTCTGATCACATGAAGCGCCATCTGTCGGACATTTTTTGAACTTTTGTATTTTTTTTGGTTCTAATAAAACCCCATGACATTCCAAGCATGTGTGTCAATTTGTACCTCTCTATCTACATTATTTCGTGATTTATTCAGTTTTCAAATTAATACTGACTTTTTGATCACCCGGTAAAATGTGTAGGTAAAATATATGTAATGAGAAAGAATGTAAAAGGGAGATTTAAATGACCCTCTGTCATAGTTAAAACAGATTGTGAGAATCAAAACAAAACCACACATTTTTACAGCAGAGCATTTGCATACTCGCAATCTGTTTTAACACAAAGCATGTGCATCATACTTTATACTATACTGCATTTGTTAGTGTGAGCGTTTGGTAGAGTATCAGGTAAAATTTGAAATAAATCAGCTCAGATTTTTCGAGATTATTACTAACAACGTTTCACTACTACGTATTTTTGCATGTATTTGTAAGCCCTATTTATCCAAACGTTTATTAGACTAACGAGAAAAAATTTGAAATAAATCGGTCAAGAACTTTCCGAGGTTTTTGTTCCCTTTTCCCCTTTACATATCCTTTACATATACGCATTTATTTATACATCTCAAAGGTACGTATGTCTAAACACATATTCTAATCAATGTTGTGTAAGAATTTCAAAGAACATTCATATATAAATGTGAATGTTCGTTTCTACAGAATCTTAAATCTCCGAAAGCTATTCACAGATTTCTTTGGAATACAGATGGGCACAAAACTGCAACATCAAAAAGTAATAACTGTACAGTAAAAAGCTTTCCGGAATTCATTAGTCTAGATTACGAATTTAACTGATTAACACTGCAAGCTCACAGCTTTCCGGAATACATTAAGTTACGTATTTAAGTGATTAACACTGCAAGCGCTAGGAAAGCTATTGATAATGTGAAATGCTGGTACTTTGACAACAGCGGTAACCGCCAGAATGTTCAGTGCACAATGCTGTGTTACAGTAGCGGTATGTGGGCGAGCGTCATAGTGTTGAAAAACACGGCCTAAAATGCTGTTGCGGAATGGTAGCACAACAGGCCGAATCACCAAACTGGCGTAAAAATTTTCAGTCAGGCTGTTTGGGATAACCATGATAGTGTCCCTGCTGCCCTACGAAATCGCACCCCAGACCATAACTTCGGATGTACGTCCAGTGTGTCTAGTACACTGACCAGTTGTTTACAGGCCCTCAATTGGCCACCTTCCAACCAACACACGGCCATCACTGGCACTGAGGCAAAACTATCGTTCATCAGAAAACACAACAGATCTACAGCCTGCCCTCCAATGAGCTCTCTCTTGACATCACTGAAGTCTCAAATGGCAGTGGTTTGGTGTCCGTGGAGTACATGCTACACGGGGTCTGGCTCGGAGTCGTCCTTGAAGTAGTCGATTTGTAACAGTTCGCTGTGTCTCTCTGATGCCAACTGCCGCTCAAACTGCTCCTGCAGATTCAGTACGATGTGTCAGAGCCATACGCTGAAGTTGACGCTCTTCCCTCTCGGCAGTGCTACGTGGCCACCCCGAGGCCTGTCTTATCGCCACTGTTCACTCTCGCGACCACCGCTGCCAGCAGTCACGTACAGTGGCTACACCCGTACCAAGTCTTCCTGCAGTATCGCAGAAGGAACATCCAGCTTCCCGTAGCTGTATCACATGACCTCTTTCAAACTCTGTGAGGTGTTGATAATGGCGTCTTTGTCACCTGAAAGAAATTCGTGATTAACATCAACTCCCATCGGCCGATCTCAAATGTAACAAACGTCAGCGACCTTCACAGCGTTTATCTAACGCAAACCTGATTGGGATCCTAGTATTGCACTTCCGTGACCGGGGAAAAATTGGCATAAACGTCATCTTTCAGATGTAGAAACATGCCTATTAACTTTAGTTTTTGTCACACAACATCGTCTTGGTGATGTGATTTTATTTTACGCCAGTGTACACCTATGGCGTTCCAGTAAATATATAAAGACAAGCACGTATTCGAATGCAAAGTCGGCGTCGGTATGGAAGAGATTTATTTGCTAGAATCAGAAGTGAAAGCAGTTCTGGAATACATGAGATCAAATGAAACAGAAGGGACAGATAACATTCCTTCGGAAATTTTGAAGCTGTAGGTGAAAAGATAACCCAACGACTATTCAAGATGGTGTGCGGAATCTAGGTGGCTGGTGATACACCAACAGACTTCCGAAAAATACCGTCCATTGAATTCATAAGGTGACAAGAGCAGAGAACTGGGAGAACTATCAGTATGAAAGTGTACGCATCCAAGCTGTCGAAACGAATAATATTCAGAAGAACCGAAAATAAAACTGAATAACTGTTAGATGGCAATCGGTTTGGCTCTAGGAAACGTAGGGGCACCAGAAAGTCAGTCCTGCCGTTGCGCATAATAATGGAGGCAAGACTGAAGAAAAATCATGACACGTTCATAGGACTTGATGACAGGGAAAAAGCGTTCGATAATGCAAAAAACTTCAACATGTCCGAAATTCTGTGAAAAAATGTAATTCATAAGGAAGGACGGCTCGTGTGCAATGTATACCTGAACCAAGAGAAAATAATAAGACTGGAAGAGAAAGAACGAAGTACTCAGATTAAGATGGGTGTAAGGGGTGTGCTTAATCTATACATCCAAAAAGTATGGAAGGAAATGAAAGGACGGTTCGGGAGTGTGATTAAAATTCAAGGTCAAAGAATAGCAATGATAAGATTCGTTTATGATATTGCAGACTTCGTGAGGGAGAGAAAGAATTAAAGAATCAGTTGTATGGAATGATATCTGATGAGTACAGAATATAGGTTGAGATTAAACCGAGGGAAGAAGAAAGTAAGAAGTAGCAGAAATGAAGACGACGAGGAACTCTGGAAATCTGCTACCTTCCAAGCAAAATCACCGAACATGGATGAAGCAAGGATGCCATAAAAAGCAGACTAACACATGCAAAGGAGCCATTCCTGGCCAGAAGATATCAACTGGTGTAAAAAATACACCTTAATTTGAACATGAAATTACTGAGTATCTACATTTGGAGGACAGCATTGTATGGTAGTGCATCATGGACAGTGGGATAAGAAGAAAAGAAGAAAATAGAAGCTTTTCTGGAATACGCGGGAGGATGTTTTTATCTATATTTCATTCCTTTGACAGTCAGAAGAATGTGCATTGTCCGTATCCTTGGTAACAGCTCTCTAGTTAATCATCTAGGCTACTCCAGAGTTTTGCATCTGGCGTGATAAAAACACATCGAGAAGAGGCTTAGGCACGACTGAGTAGATAACGAGGACTTCAAAGAGATCTTTCTCTGCGGCCCCTTCCAGCCGAGAAATGCTTCTTCAAAGCACTTCGCTTATGGTGCGGATCCTTTGTTCGCGTAAGCAAAGTGTGCAGCAGTTTTATGGCAAGAAAGCAGTGAATGGCCCCATTACGTGATGTTAAGGCTGCGGTCAGCCAATTCAAGGGTAGAGCCCCGCCTTCGTCGACCATAACGGCGTAACACCGAGGAATTGTTCATCAGCGGGCTTCGTCGATTCAAGTGCTTGTGAACGTGATACGTCGGAAAAATGTAAATACTTCTCTTAATTTAAAACACAGTAGAACGGTATTTTGAACACTGATCTCTTGATGGTGCTGAGTAATGGGGAATGGTGGGTAAAATATCAAGTTTTGTGGTGTTTCGGCAGAATAGTCATCAAAAGAAGTGGCAGAACAATGATTCATTTTCGCGTTCAAACAAACTGACGAGGGTGGAATCTTTACACTAAAAAATAAATTTTTCAGGTATGTTTCAATTGGTTGTTTGTCAATTACAACAATGTTTAGTGTTTTATTACCTGTTCTGTAACAATTATCATCATGAGATCGGTACGGCGTCATAAGTTAGCATAGGACACACACACACAAACACACACACGCACACACACACAACACACGCTGGAAAGATAAGACGATTTACATATCTCCAAGCCCTCCATTCTGTAACCTAAGCATTTCGGTGCATCTGATTCCTTCTTTTCTTGATTCGATGTTTGTCTGTTTATAATAAAATGCCAGGAAATTCAGAAATACAGAAATATTAGTCGCTGAAGAATGAAATAAAAAGTAAGTCCTGGGAAGCAAAGACGAAATGGCTGCATCAAGATGTGAAGAAATCAAAAAAGAAATTAGTGTCGAAAGGAGTGACTCAGCATACAGGAAAGTGAAATCAACCTTCGGTGAAATTAAAAGCAAGGGTGGTAACGTTAAGAGCGCAATGGCTATTCCACTGCTAAACGCACTGTGGGCGAGTGGGAGCAAAAAGACTATTCACGTTGGTGTGTAGACTGTATGAGTCTGGCGATTTACCAGCTGACTTTCGGAAAAACATCACCGTACAATTTCAAAGACTCCTGTGCTGACAAGAGCGACAATTATGGCACAATCAGCTTAGCAGCTCATGCATAAAAGTTTCTAACAAGGACATTACACAGAAGAACGTAAAAGAAAATCGAAGATGTGGTAAATGACGACCAGTCTGACTTGAAAAAAAGGTAAATGCACCCAAGAGGCATTTTTGACGTTGTGGTTGATAATGGAAGCAAGACAAAAGAAAAATCAAGAGTGGTTCATAGGATTTGTTTACCCGGAAATAGCTTTCGACAACGTAAAATGATGCAAGACATTGGAAATGATAAAAACAGGGGTAAGCTATAGGGAGAGACAGGTAATAAGAAGAGTGGACGACCAAGGGAGGAGCGCTCGGATTGAAAAGGTGTAGGACAGGGATGTAGTCTTTACCCCCTACTGTTCAATCTGCATATCGAAGAAGCAATTATAGAAATAAGAGAAAGGTTCAGGAATGAAATTAAAATTCAGGGTGAAAGGATATCAATTATACGATTGGCTGATGACATTGAGTGAAAGTGAAGAAGAGTTGCATGATATTCTGAATGGAATGAAGAATCTAATGAGCACAGAATATGGACTGAGATAAATCGAAGAAAGACGAAAGTAATAAGAAGGGGCAGAAATGAGAAGAGCGAGAAACTCAACGTCAGAACTTATAGTCACGAAGTAGATGAAGTTAAGGAATGCTGTTACCTAGGCACCAAAATAACCGACAACGGAGCAAGGACGACAGAAAAAACGCAGACTAGCACTGGCAAAAAGGGCGTTCCTAGCCAAGAGAATTCTACTAGTATCAAACGTAGGCCTTACTTTGAGGAAGAAATTTTTGAGAATGTATATCTGGAGCCCGGCATTGTATGACAGTGAAACATGGGCTGCGGGAAAACCGGAACATAAGAGAATAGAAGCGTTTCAGATGTGGTGCTATAGACGAATGTTGAAAGTTGGTGGACAGATAAGGTAAGCCATGAGGAGGTTCTGCCCAGAATCTAAGGGGAAAGGAATATGTGGGAAATACTGTAAGGAGAAGGGACAGGATGGTAGGACACCTGTTAAGACATCAGGGAATAACTTCCATGGTACTAGAGGGAGCTGTAGAGGGCAAAAACTATAGAGGAATACAGAGATTGGAATACGTCCAGCAAATAATTGACGTGGTAGGTTGCAAATGGTACTCTGAGATGAAGAGGTTGACACAGGATAGGAAGTCGTGGCTAGCTGCATCAATCCAGCCAGAAGAGTGATGACGTCAAAAAAAAGCTGATAGATAATTGTATCGTCACTGGTTATCACAATATTGTCGTTCAAGAAATTAAAGCATAGACAAAAACAGTCAGCCATGTAGAACTGGCTTTAGTGAAAGACGAGACTGACTCAATGGATGTTAACGTATTACGTGGCCATGATATTATTGGTCTTGGCCTCGCGTGTCCGTCATCGGAAATGCGGAATGATGTAAACAGTAAAGAAGTACAGTGCTGAATAAGGAAAAGCGCATATCATTATGAAGGTTTTCAAGACAGTTTTGCATTTACTATCAAGTATTACATCAGCGTGTCCTCGCGAAATATCACGATAAAAGCTCACGATAACGTGACCGCAGCGGCCTTACTACCAGGTGTAATAATATTTTGGTCGACTAATGTAGTTCCAGGTCGTAGAATCTCAATAATAGCAGTACCAAATACTTCGCGTTGGACGCAGTAGCTAGAATGGAGATATCCGCTGATAACCGGAAAGCTTTTTTCGCACATGGGGGATCTAGATATGCTTGGACAGTATCTAAAAAGTCGGTGCTGTACTCGTATACCTTACCCTCGCAAATTCTGAATATTCCGCTTACCGCGTCATCGCTATTAAAATAATTCAGTATGGAGTGCAGGTCGTGCTTTGCGCAATTATTATGATTCCCTCACCACGAACGAGTGGAAGAAATAACTGTGATTCACTTGGCTCTTGTCTATGGAATAGGTGAGCAGAATCAGTTGAGTAAACTAATTAATTTGCTTTAAAGTACTATTCGGTGTAAAGTCAGTTTTTTATCATTTGTAAGGCATTTGATATAACGTTAAAATATCTGCTATAGTCTAGGTTCTAGTCAAGCATTAATAGAGGTGAATTTAAATAATGATTCTAAAGAGATAATGTTCAAGAAAATGAATGAGGTGATAATGAAAATTAAGAATATTTCATAAAGACGAAGATAGTGGCACGAGAACCCGACAATGCTCAAGACTGTGATGACGATAGGTACAGTGCATCAAGACTCGAAAATAGCCCACTGATGCCTCCAGAGCTAGTACGTGATACGATTCCAGAATGAGATTCTCACTCTGCAGCGGAGTGTGCACTGATATGAAACTTCCTGGCAGATTAAAACTTTGTGCCAGTCCGAGACTCGAACTCGGGCATATAACGGTGTAGTATCTGCTCAGCCTTATGGTGGGAAGATTGTCACAAAACTGGAAAGTGTTGGCCATGTCCAGAAGAGGATGGGCACCAGGTTAAGGAAGTTGAAACAAAGTTTGAGAGACAAGAAACTTTCTGATGGTGAAACCATAAGAGTCAGGCTGACAGACAAAATGATTGATGAACAACAACAGTATTAAGGGGTTGCCATTAGAAATAGTACTGAGGATTTGTTGAAAATGAGGCAGGAATTATGGGCTACCTTCTGCCACAGACTGTCAACTGATGAAAAACCAGTACTCCCCCTTTGCCCTCCTGGACCTGATCAATGGTGCAATTACCGAAATGCCCAGTACTCATACAATTAATACAGCCATAAACATTTCATACCAGCAGTAGTCATGGATATCATAAAACCCATTTACAGAGACCTGGCAAATCCTGAATTATTGAAGAACTGTCTGCATGGTCAGTCTCAAAATCCCAATGAGTCGTTCGATAATCTTATATGGACTCGCTTAATAAAAAGGTTTTTGTTGGATGAAGACACTAAAGTAGGGAGGGTCAGTGATGCTGTTATAGCCTTTAATGATGGCAATATTTGTAGGGTGAAAGTTCTACAGCATATGGAAATTAATCCTGGAGCTCACTACATCAGAGAACTTCAATTAATGGATAAGGTTCGCATTGATGAAGCAGAGTATGCAGCACAGTTGGCCACTAAGGAGTTCAGGAACAAGAAAAGAAGAAAAAACTTGGAAACAGATCAATAGGATGATATACAGTATAGTGCAGGGTGCTTCAGAGTGACCAAAAATACAAAATTAAGCATATATTAAGTGAGTTACAGCCTTTTGAGACCTTAGAAGCCGTTTCTGAAAATTTACATTTTCTGTGGCATTTTTCCCTAAATCTCAGAAACCATTTCGAGTAGAGTACTCAAATTTTCAGGGTGTACTAACAAACACATCCTGAGTCCACTGAACTAACAGAACTTAATGTTACGTATAATTAAAATTATTTAGGTTAACGTATAAAATAGTACACAAAATTTTAACCGTGAATTAATAATTTGTATTTCCCAAAGCAGTGGCTGAAATGCAATTATTGTGGTTCAGTAGACTCAGAACATTCAGTTTAATGTCCTGTAAAAGCTTCATGTCAACCGCTACAGTGGTTTCTGAAATACAGCGAAGCCGAGTCACTAAATTTAACATTGCCCGGATAGGGCGTTGCAACTCCTCTTAAGGATTTCGAATTCCGAGAAGCAAACAATCACTTTAATTCATTGATATTCCATATTGAAGATAACGATTACTTAGAACTATTTTCAGGGTTTTTCCAAACAAAATCCGAGTTACTTCGTGCTATTCTTATATCCAATCTGTATTTCACGATGGTATTGCTCTGGTAACGGGAACTAACTGTTGTGACTCTACGTAAGCGGATGAAAAAGAGATAAATACTAACAACGGCACTAGAAAAGTGTAAAAAATCGGCAACACTATAGTAGAAGTCATGAGAGAAATCGATGTAATATGTTAAACTCGAAAAGAAAATTAAATTTTGGTATTCTATGTCACAAAGTGGGAAACGAATAAGGTACACAAACACAGGAAATGAATTTTACGTCTCTATATACAGGCATCTCATATAGCGGGCCTGTTACGTTTGTGCAGGATATAGATTAGAATTAAATGAGGACTAGTCAGTTAAAAACAAAGTGGTAGAGAACTACTTCTCAAATCCCGAGTTCATACGTTATTCACATGTCTCATATGACTGACGTCTCACAATGTCGTTCTTAAAGACCACATAATGCTTAACACTCCTGAGTAAAATATGTTTACACTCCAGTAATAGAGAACCAACAGTGCGGGAGATTTTCACAATTATTGAATATCCTCTGATAGGCTTGTCAGAATAATGCAGCACGAACGTGCTGGTGACGTATGATACGCTGCTCTTTTTTAACCTTTTGATTTCCAACTTCCCATTGAAATAAAGGTTTAAAGAACGAAAACTGTGTATACCATTCCGATAGCTGGTGCCTGACAGCCATCACGAACAGCTGCGGACGCGCACAGATGCGTGTGACTTGTGAAGCTGGTTCATCCGCAGTATTATTTCGCT
This sequence comes from Schistocerca serialis cubense, assembly GCF_023864345.2. Classification (NCBI taxonomy): domain Eukaryota; kingdom Metazoa; phylum Arthropoda; class Insecta; order Orthoptera; family Acrididae; genus Schistocerca; species Schistocerca serialis. The sequence goes on from NC_064642.1 coordinate 177,196,700, forward strand.
GGAGCTGCTTCGTAGCAGGATGCCTCAACCACTGATGTAAATTAAAAAAGAAAACGCTGTTCCAATGTCATCCGCATTTATTTAAGGGCTTTTATTTCCAACTTGACTTTCCCATGAAGCGTCTATTATGAAGCGCGAGTGTGTGGCTTCCACGATTCATTTGGCTCTGAGCACTATGGGTCTTAACTTCTGAGGTCATCAGTCCCCCACGATTCATATACCACCGTTACTGCAAAATCAGTGTAATGTAGCACTTATTGTCATTTAACTTAACATAAATAGCCTTATTACGGTATAGAGAGATTTTCTTTTCTGCCAATGGCTGATTTAGCTTTATATGTTTCTATATATATCTGGAGTCCAAAATTAAAGCACAAATGGAAATTTTGCAAGGTTGCGTTTATTTTGATAGTATAGTAGAAACAATGTAAAGAATACAGAATGTATACAACTGCAACATGCATAACAGTAGACAAAAATGTTCTTCGTTCTTTCCAACTTAACTGATTTGCACGCTTATTCCAACAACTGATTAATGTGCTCACTGTCGAGTGTGACCACCCCTGGCAGCAATGAAGGCTGAGAACGTAGGAGCATGCTGTGAATGATGTCGTCAGTCTCACGTTGAGGCAATAACGTCCATTCTTCCTGCATAGCTGCGCACAAGTCTTGGAGAGTGGGTGGGGAATGATTACGTTACGCAACCCGTCTTCCTAGTGCATCCCAGACGTGCTCTATGCGATTCGATTTGGGAGAGCGAGCACGCCGCCCCATGCGTGCAGTATCTTCGTTTCCAAGAAGACTTCGACAACCCGTTCTCTACGAGGTTGAGCATTATCCTTTGTCAGTACGAAGTCTGGGCCCACGTTGTCTCGTAACAACCGCACATGAGGTCCCAAGATCTTGTCACGATACATGACACCAGTATCAATTTCACGAAGAGCTGTTCGAGTTGTCAGCGTAACCTTGCCCACACCATTAGGGATCCTCTTCGATATCGATCTTTTCCCGCAATGTTTGGTCCCGAAATCGTTTTCCACGTTCCCCCCAGATGCGAATCCATCGTGAACCACTCTGCAGACCAAACCAGAACTCATCTGTGAAAAGAACATCGGCCTGCTGTTGGACCGTCCAGGTGGCACTTTGACGACTCCACTAGAGACGTTCCCTTCTGTGAAGACGGCGTCAGAGGTACACACACACAGCACGTCTTCGACATTAAAGACCACTCTGCTGACACCTTCCGTACACCATTTGCCTCGATACAACACGTCCAGTGGATTCGACGGGGTTAGTTGCCATGCTCTGCTGGAGCGATCCCGTCGTGCTCTTACAGCCAAATAACCGTCCTCTCTCTCTGATGTCACATGTGGTCGGCTCTCCCTGGTCTTCGGGATACAGTTTTAGCCTTTAGAAACCGTCGCCACATCCGAGAAACAACAGAACGATTCACATCGACCATCGGGCCACATCAGTTTGCAACTGTCCTGCTTCCATTCTTCCTGTGGCCCTCCATCGCAGAGAGCCTGGTAGGCGTCTTCACTACGTCATACTGCACTATCTATGACTGTGCAGATAGCGATTGTTGATGTGGAACTATCCGGCAAAAACTACCCCGCTTGGTAGGTGCTCTGACGTCATCGTTGGCGTGGTTGTCCGTCGACCGGAATGCCATCTTCCGTGCATAATACTATCATACGGACATCTGTTGACAGTCTGGGTGATTATATCGTAAATTAGACAAAAGTACGAGGAAACAGTGGTTTGTCGCTTTAATTTTGTGCACTGTATACTCCGCAAACATCTGTACTTTGTACGGCGACGGGTACTAGAGTTGCATCTTTCCGTCTCTCCATCTCATCCGATCCCACCACATACGCTCTGTTCCAGTCCTATGCATAAGCCTGAAATTCTGTAATTTTGTCCTAGTGGTGACAACGAAGATGCAAGCAGCAGTGTGTCCTTTGACTTCTACAGACAGCCTTGCACAATACTTTGCTTGTTACGTAATTTTCCAGGGCAGTTACGATGAAATTCAGGAAATGGCCCTGATTCTTCACACTACGCATGAAAAAAATGCAATTAATTGCAGAATTTTAAACAGATGGTTCCCTCAGGTTTTTGGATTTGCTAATGACGAGAACGGCTACAAAACTAAATACTGATATTTTTCCGAAACCCACTGCATAAGACTTAATTATTTTGGGAGGTTGTTATCATCTGGCCGCATACAAACAAGGTTACTTTAGTTCAACGTTTTATCGGATCGTAGTCCGCCGCCGGTAGCTGAGTGGTCAGCGCGACAGAATGTCAATCCTAAGAGCCCGGGTTCGATTCCCGGCTGGGTCGGAGATTTCCACCACCCAGGGACTGGGTATTGTGTTGTCCTAATCATCATCATTTCATCCACATCGACGCGCAAGTCACCGAAGTGGCACCACATCGAAAGACTTGCACCCGGCGAACGGTCTAACCGACGGGAGGCCTTAGTCACACGTCATTCATTCATTCATCTGGTCGTAGAACTTCGTTTAAAAAGTGATAAGGCTGAGAGGGAAATTGACTCCAGGCTGCGTTATAAAACTGGCTTTATCGAAAAAAAAACAATTTGGAATTTCAAAAAGGCGGAAAACAGCAAGTACTAAATTTGTAGTCGCTCATATTTCTCTTTCTTAAGTCGGCTCCGAAAAAATAGCCGATGCTCCAAACAATCTAATATACACGTAGATTTCCGAAGAAATAACACGTAGGTATAAACAAATGCAGGTGTTTATTACATAAGGTGCAGTCTTGCAATAGGTTCTACAGACCAGACGGGTAGAGAATTTAAGACAGGGAGAGCACCAGGTCATCATCAGGTGAAAAGTACACTCCTGGAAATTTAAATAAGAACACCGTGAATTCATTGTCCCAGGAAGGGGAAACTTTATTGACACATTCCTGGGGTCAGATACATCACATGATCACACTGACAGAACCACAGGCACATAGACACAGGCAACAGAGCATGCACAATGTCGGCACTAGTACAGTGTATATCCACCTTTCGCAGCAATGCAGGCTGCTATTCTCCCATGGAGACGATCGTAGAGATGCTGGATGTAGTCCTGTGGAACGGCTTGCCATGCCATTTCCACCTGGCGCCTCAGTTGGACCAGCGTTCGTGCTGGACGTGCAGACCGCGTGAGACGACGCTTCATCCAGTCCCAAACATGCTCAATGGGGGACAGATCCGGAGATCTTGCTGGCCAGGGTAGTTGACTTACACCTTCTACAGCACGTTGGGTGGCACGGGATACATGCGGACGTGCACTGTCCTGTTGGAACAGCAAGTTCCCTTGCCGGTCTAGGAATGGTAGAACGATGGGTTCGATGACGGTTTGGATGTACCGTGCACTATTCAGTGTCCCCTCGACGATCACCAGTGGTGTACGGCCAGTGTAGGAGATCGCTCCCCACACCATGATGCCGGGTGTTGGCCCTGTGTGCCTCGGTCGTATGCAGTCCTGATTGTGGCGCTCACCTGCACGGCGCCAAACACGCATACGACCATCATTGGCACCAAGGCAGAAGCGACTCTCATCGCTGAAGACGACACGTCTCCATTCGTCCCTACATTCACGCCTGTCGCGACACCACTGGAGGCGGGCTGCACGATGTTGGGGCGTGAGCGGAAGACGGCCTAACGGTGTGCGGGACCGTAGCCCAGCTTCATGGAGACGGTTGCGAATGGTCCTCGCCGATACCCCAGGAGCAACAGTGTCCCTAATTTGCTGGGAAGTGGCGGTGCGGTCCCCAACGGCACTGCGTAGGATCCTACGGTCTTGGCGTGCATCCGTGCGTCGGTGCGGTCCGGTCCCAGGTCGACGGGCACGTGCACCTTCCGCCGACCACTGGCGACAACATCGATGTACTGTGGAGACCTCACGCCCCACGTGTTGAGCAATTCGGCGGTACGTCCACCCGGCCTCCCACATGCCCACTATACGCCCTCGCTCAAAGTCCGTCAATTGCACATACGGTTCACGTCCACACTGTCGCGGCATGCTACCAGTGTTAAAGACTGCGATGGAGCTCCGTATGCCACGGCAAACTGGCTGACACTGACGGCGGCGGTGCACAAATGCTGCGCAGCTAGCGCCATTCGACGGCCAACACCGCGGTTCCTCGTGTGTCCGCTGTGCCGTGCGTGTGATCATTGCTTGTACAGCCCTCTCGCAGTGTCCGGAGCAAGTATGGTGGGTCTGACACACCGGTGTCAATGTGTTCTTTTTTCCATTTCCAGGAGTGTATTTACGTAGTGTCAATATGCCTTGAAGTGTATGGTGTAGTGGAAGCCGGCAGGTCTTCAGGTTGGTGTAAAAGACAAGCTCATCACCTGTCGTAGGCAGTGAGGTGTTTCTTGTGCCCTCATTGACCATTTATACCCCTGTAGACGCCACCAAAATTCGACTGCTGGCGATCACAATTTTGTGTTGACACATTGAACAAACTCTGGATTTTCTTCAAGTCACACGCAAGAGATCCAGGCAGTACACACACACTCAGAATCCGATACTACGTTTAAAGACATTGGCGCAATATAATAGAAACATTTATTGTTCGAATTAATTCCATTGTAAACACGAATCATGTGAACTGAATTCAAACGCTGTGCTAAGCAACGATAATACGCTGCAAATCAAAGACATTAATGTTACGACTCCTAAAGAAGATACACACCAAAAAGACTGTATACAAAGACTGATATGCAAAGAGCATTGTGCTCAGAAATATTTTTTGTAATATGTAAATTTCTTATTTTCTCATATATATGTATCTATGTGAATTTTCTATACTGCCACGCTCGCTTGCGGAGTGTGTCAGTAGAGGAGGCATTGTAATGGTACTTTGACTTCCGCGCCTCCGCCAATACAAAGATATAATTTACGATCGCGCACGCAGAAGAGCGCTGCGCCAGCGACCGATTTTTATAAATAATTTTGTTCGTCATTTTACTTTTGCGTAGGTTTTTGTTTTTAACAACTAATTGATTACACTCTCTCTCTTGTCTTCGTACGAAAGACGTGTATTTTTCGGCGATGTGTTGAATGTGCTTTTGGGTGGAAATTAAAATTAAATTACAAAGCGAGGTTGTTTCAATAGTGATTCGAGGTGGTTATCGCCAAATTTGTAAACTGATCATGACAGTGACAACTTGAAGAAGTTTTCAACAGACGGAGAAAAGTGAAAGACGGGTCGTCCTGCAAGAGAAATTAGGAGGACAGCGATGAAGACTATATTGTAATTAATACTGCGTATCTAACAAGATTATAAGGTAAATTTCAATTAGTTTTCTGATGCTGTTTCCGTACAGTCGCTTTTTGTAGTGTTGCCGACCCGGTCTGCCATGCACGGTCAAATTACAGCACGATCTCAATCAATAATAAGTCCGCCTTATCCGTAACTGAAACCACCAAAATTCAAGATATCAATCAGGTTTTCTGTTTTATATTTTTCACGGCAGAGCCCCGAGAACTTGGGAACACTACAAATTCCAGAATTACCATTGGAGGGTGCCACGAACTTGTAAGTCATTTTCAGCCACATGTCAAGATACTTTTGATCGCGTAGTGTAATTCTTTGGCGAAGCACACACCTTGTATTAACCATAGTTATATCTCCCATTACTGCAGCGAGGTACGGGTCCCAGAAGGACGAACTACACTCAAGAATTTGTCGAACAAGTCCTACGCAAGAGATTTTTTTCGTCTATGGTTTACAGTTCTCAGAACTGTAAACATAAATCCTGTTATCAGCCTTTACTACGATTAGATTAATGTAGCCAGAAATAGTTTTTCCACTACTGTGGGGCACGCGCTATTTTGAAACATCCTGGAAGATCAACACCGTGTGCAGGACTGACGTTCGTACTCGGAACCTGCACCTTTCGTGTACAATGCTCTTGCAAAGTAAGCTACCCTGGCACGACCGTCAATGCACCTTCCCAGCTTCACTTACGCCGTAACCTCGCTCCCACGTTCCCAACTTCGGAGGAAGTATGACGTTCGCGCTTAAATCGTGCAGGCGCTCTGCATCACGGTATGGTTAGTTTCTGAGAGCGTATATTCCTGGAAAGGTCAACGCATATATTCCGTACTCCTACATATATCTCGCTAAAACTCGAGCAGATTCGAGCTCACACGGAGGCTTCCTACCAGTCAACCTTACTGCGAACCACCCTTGACTTGAACAGGAAAACGCAGAACTAACAATTCTACAGACAGTACGGCCTAAACATTACGATTTAAGTTCAAAAATCGAGATCTCTGTGGGGTGTTTAATTAGCTCCGCTTCTGTTTTCAGACTTGTGCGAATAAGTTCAAATTACGTAAGAAAGTAAACGAACACGTGCAATAAATGGTCGTCGTATTGTTTTCTGAAAGGTTTACCCGTTCCCACGACATAAGCAAGATTGTTCGGAAGACAGTAAAGAAACCTATACGGAGGAGTCACCGCCCGAGTCAGCTAAACTCTGCGTAGGTTGCCGATGTCAAAATTATGAAGAATGCTCGTATCACAGCACAAAAATGGTGCATATGTCCTGTGCAGAGTTACCGATGTAAAAGAAGGGAACTAGTTTTTCGACTTATCTGACAGTTTCAAAGACATTTAAATAAAGACATCTGGACATAGTCAGGCTTTTTTTACTTGTCAGTATCAGTATCCAGGTCATTTAATATAATGCAAAGTGTCAAATAAGAAACATGAACACGGTGACATATCGTATAAGACGACACATATGTCATGTGTGCTACGGATAGCAAGTCTCCTGGATTTTGGTATGTCCTGTAAATTGCAAGATGCAAGTGTGCCAGCATCTTGCAGCTAAGAGAACCCGCTGCGCCTGGGAAGCTCTTAGAAAAGCGCAGGTATTTCAAGACTTTTTGATTTAAATGTCTTTGAAGTTGCCATCCAACGGGAAAACCTAGTTCCCTTCTTTTATATTCCGAGACATAGGCGATTTTTCATTATTATTATGCACTGTAGCCAGTAAACAACACTCATGAATTTACCTTTACATAAGGCAATTTCGTCCTGTTAAGAACTACGTGTAGAGTTCCATCTGTTAGAAAGTGATACCTCTGTTCCAATACTCTGGTGTTTTTTCAATAAATCGCAGTGCGAATCGTACTGTATGTTTCTTATGGTATGAACTTACAGATCGGTTTTTGATAGATCAGGGTTCGATCTAGAGGTATCGGTATCTCTTCAGACTACCTTCTGTGCTCCAGCTTGCGTTCAGGAAGCTAGTTGCATCCTGACTGGGAGTGCGAGCGAGCGCGACTCTCCTGTCGGCAAACACTCGCCTCTGCCGCCTCCGCCTCCACCTCTGCCACCGCCCACGCCGCCCCCAGCAGAGTGCTACAGACGAGCCTGTCTGTAGCTGACGTCGCGTCGCTGCCACGCACTCCCGTCGGCCCTTACCGCGCATTCCGCGCTATTTGCTCGCATGCACCACTGAAATGTGTGCAGCAGGAGGGAACGACCTCAGAGATTCCGGTCGTTTCAGAAACATTACTGTTTTGACCGTCGTGATATTTGTGCCGAAGGGATCACGTATGCAGTGCTAGTGTCTGTCTTTGGGCAACGTAGCTAAGTTCGTAAAAACCAGCACAGCGACTGATAAGAGAAACGCGATCAGAAGATTAAGCATTTTACCCCCAGTTGTAATACATACTATTCCAGTGTTCGGAATTGATCAAAGGATTATTTCAAGACAGATAACATAAAAGTGGCTGTTGTCCCATGTCTCACTACTTAATCCAATCTCTTCCAGACGTCTTCAGAATTTCATAAGTAACAATAGATCATTTTCTTGAAGAGGGCGCTTGCAGTATACTACACTGGTCTGCAAAACTTGAGGACGAATCAACTTTCGCATGGTGCGTCAGGCCAAGTAGGATTGCTCGATAAAGCTAGGACCACACACAGAAAGAACTGCTATAGTGTAGTACAGAAAGTAAGTGGAAGAAATGCGCAATGAGACGAACTGAAATGTCACTTTTGTTCGAAGACATTAATTACACTGAGCTCTCCGCTGTTTATAACGGTACACCGCACATTACAGTTGGAGGGACATGGTTCTTACCAGGGTGTGTAACAACCATGGATGAAAGCGTTTCCAGGCGCTTCAGTCCGGAACCGCGCTGCTCCTACGGTCGAAGGTTCGAATCCAGCCCCGGGCACGGATGTGTGTGATGTCCTTAGGTTAGTTAGTTTTAAGTAGTTTTAAGTCTAGGGAACTGATGACCTCAGATGTTAAGTCCCATAGTGCTTGGACCTATTTGACCCATCACCACGGATGGCAGTCCATCCTCTGCAGCGTGCTCCTACGCTAGCCACAAGATTCGTGAGAAGTTTGATAGGTAGGGCGTTCCATTGCTCCTCCAGTACGGATGACAACCACTGGATGGAAGTTTGTGCATGCAGACGTGCTGCGAAGTGTCTCCTCACTGCATTCCACAAGCGCTCGAAATGGTTCAAATGGCACTAAGCACTATGGGACTTAACATATGAGGTCATCAGTCCAGTAGACTTAGAACTACTTAAACCTAACTAACCTAAGGATATCACACACATCTGTGATTCGAACTTACGACCGTAGCAGCAGCGCGGTTTCGGACTGAAGAGCCTAGGACCACTCGTCTACAGCGGCTGGCACACAAGCGCTCCATGCGATTTAAATGAGGGAGGGGGGGAAGGGGAAACGGGCAGACCAGTCCACTTGACGAAAATCCTTCCATTCTAAGAACCCCTCCAACTGCGCTGTTCGAGCAGTCAGGCAATGTCATTCACAAAAATATAAAAAATTTGAAATTTGTGGTAAGGTCTTATGGGACCAAACTGCTGAGGTCATCGGTCCCTAGGCATACGCACTACTTAATTTAACTTAAACTAACTGACGCTAAGAGCAACACATACACCCATGCCCGAGGGGGGACTCGAATCTCCGACTGGGGGGGGGGGGGGGGTCGCGTGGACCGTGATGAGATGCCCTAGACCCCACGGCTACCCCGCGCGGCACAAAAATGGAGGGGCAGCTGAATTCACTCCAGAAAGACCCACGTGGGGTAGGAGTACAGTGTTACAATATCGCCGACCGATAAATGTACCTTGTTCAAAGACTAGGAGTCAGTGTGCCTATGTAACATCATGCCTCTGCATATCATAACACATGGACTACCAAAACGATCATGTTCAAAAAATCTGGACGTACCATTGTATGGCGAAAAGTGGGGACATGCGATGAATCCAGGAACATTGTCGAACGTGATCAATTCTGGTAAAGGTGTAGTGATGTGGCCAGGCGTAATGATTCATGACCTCCAAATCTCTGACCGCCGTACGCTCACTGGTCAGAGGTACTGTGACAGCTCCTACCCCAGCTGCGCTCATTGGTCAGAGGTACTGTGACAGCTCCTACCCCAGCTGCATCACTTCATCGGTGCATTAGGCCCTGACTACTTTTTTTACAAATGAGAGTGCGCGACCCGATCGTTTTGCGCAGTTGAGGAGCTTTTGGAATGAGAGAATATCGGGCTAATGGACTGACTGCCTGTTCACACGGCTCAAATCCCATCGAGCACGAGTGGACGTGTCGGGGAGACGTACTGAAGCAAATCCACATGCTCCAAAGACCATCCAGCAGTTTTCAACTCGGCTGGTGGAGTAATGGAGCGCCGTCCCACACGAACTCCTCAACATTGGTGCCGCCATTGGAGCTTACTCTAGAGCATGGGTTGAGATCCGTGGTGGTCACACACTGCAAGTCCCTCCATTTATAATATGCAACGTACCATAATATACCAAGAAGAGCACAATGTAATTATTGTCTTTGAATGAAAGTCATTTCTGTTCGTCTCGTTGTCCATTTCTTTCAGTTACCCTTTGTATATACATCAGTTCTTCCCATATTTGATTCGAGTTGGTCGAGTTGCGTAATTTGGGAGTGACACATCATATGAAAATTGATTTCTTCCTTCTGTTTTGCATACCAGTAACTGATACATGCAACTTACGCAAGCCATTTACGTGGTTACGCTATTAATGTTGGCAAGCCAAATTGTGTTAATTAATAAAGTTAAAGAATGGCACCCACCAGCTGCAGGAAGGTGGTTAATGTACATTACAATTGATTTCTTACCATTTGATTTAGCGACTTCCGTTTCAGAGCAAATTGAGAGTAGTTACTATTTACAGAATTAATTAATACCCTAGTCTGAAACATAAACGGCATGACCCCTAGCCGGCAGAACGGGCCTAGCGGTTCTAGGCGCTTCAGTCCGGAACCGCGCGACCGCTACGATCGCTAGTTCGAATCCTGCCTCGGGCATGGATGTGTGTGATGTACTTAGGTTACTTAGGTTTAAGTAGTTCTAAGTTCTAGGGGACTGACGACCTCAGATGATAAGTCCCATAGTGCTCAGAGCCATTTTGAAGCATAATCCCCAAGAGCTTTCTATCATAAACTAAATTTAAAAAAAACGTATTCCCTTTTCATTAATTATAATCCCAGGACAGATTTCCTGGATTTTATTTGTTTATAACATTTTTTACAACCGTAGCACTAGTGGGTGGACTTTTTCTGAAGTGCTTGCGTACACATAATTGGCAGGTGGCGTATTGCTGGCGCTTTGACATCGAACGACTTCACTTCCAGGCTGTCCATGTGAGGCAGCAGCATCTGCGTGTGATGTTTGACTTTGGCTGGGTTGAAGAAGATTTTATGTTTTAGGCCAGTGATCACCTACGATCATCAATCTAGTGTACAACTAGCGTTCTAGCAACTCTGCACTAGAACCGTCTCTTGTCTTTGGAAACAAATCAAAGTCACAAGCACTTAAGTCCGCTGAGTATGGTTGGTGGATGGTACAGTATCTCTCAGTCCCATCGACCGAAGAGAGCAGCCACAGCTTGCGCTGTATGCGCCCCCGCATTGTCGTGCAAAATGATGGGTGGGTTGCTCAGAAAGTGTCACCTCTTCTTTCGCAAAGCTGGTCGCAGTTGATGCTCCAAAAACGAACAGTAATACTGTGCAGTGACGGTCTGCCGTGGAGGAACGTAATGCATTAGGATAACACCATCACAGTCGTACGCTAAAATAATCATAACTTTAGACTGCTCCATCCACACCATCAACAGAACACGCTCTGCTAACGGTATACTACGCCTTCCACATCGCTAACAACGGGCTCTACACAGCGCTGGTGACTACTTTCAAGGAAAGTAACAGGTGCAAACATCTAACTCTTTTGTATAGGTTGTGAGTAAATAGTTGCCACTATTTAAGCTACAACCCTCGTATGATGTAATACGAAAGGTTGATTAGCGATAAATGAATTCTAATCTTTTTTCAGGCCTTTCCTTGAATGTCGTATAGTATATGCACCTTTTTCATGATGAAATGAGCGACATTGGAGTTGATGTCAATGACATCACAGGATTGAAAATAACCATAAATCATGCAACGTGTCTTCTAACATCGCAGTTGTACTTTCTATACAGACATATTGATATAGACACCCGTAAGCACTTTAAGATTATTCTACGAAGATCGATTCAGCAAAGTAATAAAAAAGCTCTGTCTCTCATAATCCGAATCAGATGCTCAAACGCTAGATTTTTCACTAATACCAACAAAATTATTATTTCTTCACCGCAGCATGAATTTTTTTCCTGTACTCCTTACGAACATAGATATCCTAAGATTATCGGATGCTAGATATCACTTAGGAACTGCGTATCTTTAGGGCTATGTGGATTTTCATTTACTAAATAGGGGCCATTGATGTGAATTTTCAACATCTTGCTTTTTAGCTGACGAGTAGTACATACTGTAACGACTGATTTAACCAGTTTTTGCAAACGATGCTTCATCTGTAATCAGAACTTTTCATAGAAAAAGATGTATCACTTAGCAGCTGGACAACTACATCCCGTTTTTACAGTCATTATCGTGCAACTGTTAAAGGAGTGAAATGTGGAAAGGTTGAACCGCGCTGGAATATTGTATTCACAAGTATATTAATCTGTCTGATCCCATTCGCATCTACAGGTAATCTGGTACGGACATGTATACTGTGTATTAAAAAAATGAAGATAAAATGTCAGTTCCATTTCTGTTATCGCTTGCTTTTTCTGTTTGGTTGACGTATTTTATTCTTCAGACTTCTGGTTTCCCGAGATTATGTATAATTTTTCAAAGAAAATCAGGAAGGCTTAGCATCCCACAGCACCGTTGCTGTAACAAATTGACGGCATGAGCTACAAATGAAAACCATATCCACTTTTTCCAGCAATAATCGTTGGAAATTAGTTAAATATGTCAGGAAAATGGAAACATTGCGCTATCGCGTAGCAAAAATCACACCTTCGTGTATTTACTCGCTTTTGACAAATTTTGAGAGGCTCGTCTTAGCTGCCTCACGCTACACTGGGGTTACAAAAGTTATGGGACACCTCCCAATATCGTGTCGGACCTCCTTTCTCCCGGCGTAGTACAGCAACTCGACGTCGTATACACTTAGCAGGTCATTGTTAACTCCCCCACAACATACTGAGCCATGCTACCTCTATAGCTGTCCACAATTGCGAAACTGTTGCTTGCGCAGGATATTGTTCACGAACTTACCACTCGATTATCTTCCATGAATGTTCCATGGGATTCACGTCGGGTGATCTGGTTGGTCAAATCATTAGCTCGAACTGTCCAGAATGTTCTTCAAACCAATCGCGAACAACTGTGGCTTTGTGACATGGGGCATTGCAATCCATAAATATTCCATCGTTGTTTGAATGCATTAGTAAAAGAATGGCTTTAAATGATCTTCAATTAGCCGAAAAGACATTCCCAGTCAACGATCGGTTCAGTTGGACCGAAGGACCTGTTCCATTCCATTAAACACGAACCACACCGTTATGGAGCCACGACAAGCTTGCACAGTGCTTTAGTGAAAACTGGAGTTCAAGGCTTAGCTGGGTCTCCACAACGCTCGAATCATGTCACCAGCTCTTACCAACTGAAATTTCTCAGTCGTCTAGAGTCTGACCGAAATGGTCACCAGCCCAGAAGAGGTGTTGCAAGTGATGATCCGTTGGCAAGGGCACTCGCATCAGTCGTCTGCTGTTATAGCCCATTAATGCCAAATTTCGCCACACTGCCCTAACGGATGCGTTCGTCGTACGTGCACAGTAGTTTAAAACTCGTTGCAGCTTAGCGTCATAAGGCACTGAGGGCACTGATGTTTGCTCCGTCATCAAAATTTTTCAGAAAGCTTCCGGGGCTCATGCCTTTCGTGAACGAAACACCAAGGTAGCGCTCTGAAGGAACTGAAAACGTAAATATCTTAAACCATTCCAATCTAGCAGTAGCACTCCTTCCTGTCCGCAAAATTGCTAGTTGAGAAGTCACGATTCCACACAGCCTTATTACTAAAAATCTTACTGCACAACTGATTTCAGTCGTTCACAGGCCATATTCTGATGTATTTTTACATCGTAATCAGATGTTAGACAAATCATTATCGTCTTATGTCACATCTGTTAACGGTCTAAAAATACACCACAAAATGGTTTGTAAATGACTGAAACCGTTTCCAATAATTTTAGGGCAATACAGCTCTGTATAACCACGATCTTTCAACATTACGTTAAAGCTGTAAATAGTCGTGTCTCTAAAATAAAACTGCTAGTCTAGGACATTCAAGCTATTTCCAGACCACCCAAAAGATAAAAACGAGAAGCTACAGTCAATAAATGATTGTTAACATCAGGGTTCTTAAGACATACAACATTTCGCGTTAGTGCGACAGCTGTTGTGATTGTTACTCGATAAGTTCAGTGCCAGTAAGATGTGCACGTAACGAGACTGTCATTAATCAACTGTTGCTGAGCAAAACGTCACTAATAACCATAGCGTTATATCTGATAAGACGAAAAGTGTTTTCCGATCATGGACACCTTGATAATTATTCTGTTACGAGAGATGACAGTACAACAACTTAAATCAGGAAGGTGGTACCTTTGGTAGAGCTTAAGAACCGACGCTCGATTCTGAGAGGCTGCTGAGAAATATCAAGAGCAGCTTAGATTCAAGGGAGATAGATGGTACTGCCAACATGCCTCCGTTGCAAATATCGACACAATCTGCAGGAAGTTGTCTAAACTTTTCCTGTCTGCATGACACCACAACGACGTACGCCAGCCGATTGATGTATTCACAGCTTTTCATTTACGATAGTCAATCGCTAGCAGTACTGATCTAGGATGAAGTAGAAAATTTCTCATTCTCACCTAACGCATGATCAACGTAAAATAATATGTCCACATAACACTACGTTTCTCTGAAAAGGTCTCTTTCTAAAGCAAATAAAATTCGTTTGAATGTCACACAAAATACTTGACATTAATCAAGAAAATGCAATGATTCTGCCGCGTTCTGTATTCATAGTTGCGCTCTTGCGCGTGAAACGAGCTAGGTGCAGCAGCTATAAAATGAGTACTGCTTGTATGTCTTGAATTACTTCTGCTAATGCATAATATAAAAACTTCTGAATGCGGCAGCAGCGGAAAGTCATAAAAAAACTTTTCAATTAATGCTATCCCAGTAGTGTACCTTGGGACAGTTAAAAACAGGACAAATATTACGAAACTTTCATACAAGCATTCCTCGCCCGACATCATAAATGAGCCGAAGTGTCATACTAGTGCAGGTAGTTAAATCAGTTTCTACTAGAGCCTCTGTTAGAGACACTGGGACACGAGAATTACAGCAGTAGTTTTACTGGTGGAATTTAGGTGGAACTTCTATTTAGCGGGCTATTATCAAAAGCCTACGAGCTCCACCTTACGTCTCGACAACATTTGTAGGAAATATGTCTTTCTCGAGACGTCACAAAAGAGATTTATTTACTTTGCTCTAGGGCGTCGCTTTTTTACCAGCGCATTTCAAGTCATAAACTTGTTCAACCTTAAGAAAATGACTCATCATAGTACAGGTCGCAGTGTTTCAGGCTCGTCACAATCTTCCCGATAGCAAAAGGAGAAATAGACCGGAGAGAACGGCCCTGAAGCTACATCAATGTTTCTGTTGGTGCAGTAGCATTACACAAATTGATAACATGTTTACACGGGACACATTCGCGAACTGGGAGTTACGTTTTGAAAAGTAGCAGAACATAAAATTCATTTAAGCCCTCGTTAAACGGTAATAAACGCCAGACGTATGTTCCTGGCTTGGCCAAACACAACAAAATGTCACATCTATCTCCGTTCCAGGACTGCGTGCTTTCAACTAACAAATGGTGTCGATAAAAACCTTTTATTTCGGTGCGAATGATAACTACCAGAGCGAGGGCCGCCGAGTTTTCCCTAATCGATTAGTGTCTCTGGCGTGCGTCCATTAATCAAGATGAATTTCCGCGTAAACGTGGATACGATGGGAGCAAGCGGCGTTAACTATCCGCTACGCACAGGCGAAATGGGTCAGTTTGTGTTTTTTCATCACCGAAATAAGAACAGCGGTCCGAAATAACGGATAACATTAAATCAGATTCTGTGGAAACATTCCTATATAGCGCTAAGGTTAAGCGCTTGCAGGGATATAACAGTGGTAAAAGAAGCCGCTGCCGAATTGTAAGTAATAACTTACAAACGAAGCTCTGGCAAAATTCAACGCGAGGCCAGTAACTGTCAGCAATGATATAAGTACAAGAGATCACGATGATACTGTGTGAGGCGATCTATGCCTTGATAACGGCCTCACTCAGCGAGGAATAGAGTTCAAGGAGTGTCTACAGGTACATCAGATACAGCTGAAAACACTCATTGACGGTTATATCCTGTGGTGCTACCAAATTTTGTGTGCATTAAGATGGAGTGATTTAGTGGGACAGTTGAGGTGCGATACACTTCCCTGAGTGCTGGTCAAACAAGAGCATACTAGCGTTATTTCAAAAGTAGAGCTCACAGTCGCGTGATCAAGTTGAAATTCCTGTCAGTTATGAGCGAGAGCTTAGGCGTGACGGTCGTATGTTACGTGTTTACTTTTTCGCGTGGCTGTGTCGTCAGTAATTCTGTTATAAAAATTGAACCTGAAATCGAGTTAGATAGGATAATGCGTAGTGACCAGCGTTCCTGCATCCAAATCCAATCCATACATAGGAAAAACCCAAAAGAAATTTAAAACCGTTTGAGAGAGGTGTGTGGGATCAGTGAAGTGGACCATAGCACTGTATCACGGTGGTCTGCCTGTTTCCGTGGAGGTCGGGTAAGCACTGAGGACAATCCAAGGTACGTAAACGCATCAACTGCAACAGAATACGCCTCAAAAGTTAATGACATTCTTAGTGGAGATCACATGTGAGGAAATTGCTTTCGAGACCAGAATGTCTGTAGATTCAGTTTACAGAATCATAACGAAAAGTAAAACATGAGAAAATTTGCTGCCAGATGAGTTTCATCTGATATGAATAGAGGGCAGAGGTCACAAAAATAATCGTAGAAGATTTCTTAAACGTTATCGATCAGAAGGAGAAATATTTCTGAAAACGCTTCTTGCACCTGATGAGACTTTGAGCCAGAAATGAAGTCTCAGTCGTCACAATAGAAAAGCTCCAACTGAAGTCTCAAAGGAAAATGGAATTCTCCGACTCCCCGCGACCTGAAAAACTCCGCCCTCAATAATCAAAGGTGAAACTGATGATTATCTTTGCATGTGACGTGAATTAAATCATAGCTACAAATAGAGTGTCGCAGGGGATGCTGTAACGGGTGCGAACTACAAGCTGCTCTGAAAAAAGTTTCGCGCCCGAAAATTCGCCAAAGAAGGACTGACACGCTGTCCTCATTTTGCACGACATTGCAAGACCGCATAATGCTGTATTAGTGAGAGAAACGCTGGACGAATGAGGAAGGAAAATACTTCCTCAGTCAGCGTACAGTCCTGATACGAGCGTAACAATCTTTGACTTATTTCCCAAACTGAAAAAATAACTCCGTGGTGAACGGTTTGACACACCTGAAGACTATTCCGGTGAGAGATAGATACCTCAACAATGAAAGTGTCCTATCCGGAATGTACGAATTGCCAAAACGGTCGCACACTGTCATTATTAAGAATGGAGATAGGACCGAAGGGTTGTAAAGGTATTTTGTAAAATTATTTTCTTCAGTTATATCTTACAGTGCAAAGAACTTTTGAAATGACCACGCTTACAGACGTGGGAACACAGCACTTGTCACCGTGAACGACTGGAGTATCCACAACAAATCACTCAGATATAGAAGGAAGGCCAGCCCAGGCACCCCAAAAATTGTAAAATAAACATCGTGATCTATACTGGTCTTGTGAATGTTGCAGCCCTTCTCATTTCCGTACTTGCTAAGAAAATGGAAGAGGAGTTCCGTCTTATGCAAGAGTCCTTTGTTGTTTAGTTTTCACCCAGACATGTTTCAGCAGTTTTTGTGCTATCTTCAATGCATTTATTTGTTCTTCTCACATGAAGCTAATGGATGTCTGTGCTAGCAGCTCTCGGTCTATTACGCAGACTACAGCCTGCCATAGTTTTAGTTACCAATGGCGACGTAAACTCTGTGCCTCACGAAAAAATTGTGAGAAATGCATGTACATCGACAAAAGCTCAAGAAATAAGCGTGATAGCTCGACACAAACAAAGTAAAAGCACCACAACATCAAAAACTATTACAACCTGTAGATTGCATAATAGACCTAGAGCTGCGAGCATTAACGTCCCCTAGTTCCATGTCAGAAGAAAAATATGCCAATAAATCCACTGAAGATTAGGACAAAATTTACTGAAGCATATCTGGGTGAAAACAAAACTATAAAGGTGTTTTGCATATGGTGGAATTTCCTCTCCAATCCCGGTTCATGTTCACGGTGGCTTGCATGAGTCAAAGTCATACATAAAAAAGTACCCCTAAAAGAATCAGAGAACAGCCTCTGGCCTCAACTCCATACATTGCGGATATAACGCCACACTCGAGGCCTTGCATCATTTTACAAGATGTAAAATCGGCAACTCGTCGCACCACACTATACGCCTCCACTGTATTTTGGATCGTTAAAACCGTGAAACTTTATGTCACGCTATAAGCAGTTGCCTACTGCGAGGTTCTCGGCTCCTGACATCCGTCGCATACAGTTTCCTTGGCAGAGTCTCCCTGAAACTTGTTGAATAGGAGCAGCATTCTCTGACTGTAACAACTCCTGTCGATTTTAAAACCGATTGTCATTTACAAAGCGTGTCACACTGCTGGGTTACATGTTGGTTATGATCTTTTTAAAAGTACCGCCGTTATCGCCTCTACACCCGCATCCATACTCTGCAAGGCGGAGTGTCAGTCATTTGGGTTTTTTCTCGTTTCATTCGAGTACAGTGCTCGAGAAGGATGACTGATAGCTCAGCCAACAGAGCAATTGCCCGCGGGGTATAAAAGTCTCGTGTTCGAGTCAGAGATGGGCTCACAGTTTTACTCTGACATGAAGTTTTATTAAAACACAACTATATATGGGGAAGAAACTCCGAAAGTATGACACGCTCTACAAAGTTTGTGACACAAAAATTGTGTGGGACAACGGGGCCCATAATATGACGTTGATTTTTTTGTTGCTAGGTGGGGTCGCTTCAGAGATATAAAGGTCAACTTCGTTTTTTAAATGGGATGTTATAATTTGGTACTTAAGAGGGTTGCCCAGTAAATAATGCCCCATTTTTTTTTCTCCGAAATAAAAAATATTAGAAATGTGACACTTTAGGTGCGAGTTATTTGAAGTTTCCCGCGTGTGTACGCAAAGTTTCAATTTCCTCCGACAGAGAGCGGTGGTGTAGGAATGTTCTAAAATGGCGTCTGCAGGTGACATCCGTCATAAACAACGTGCAGTGATTGAATTTCTCGTAGCAGAGGAAGAAACCGTGGACAATATTCATAAACGCTTGTGCAAAGTCTACGGAACATCTGCAGTCGATAGGAGTACTGTTGGTCGCTGGGCACAGAGGGTGAAAGCATCAGAGGGCGGTGCTGCGGAGCTCCGAGATTTGCCGCGGTCGGGAAGGCCTCCCACGGCTGTCACGCCTGACATGTTGCAGCGGGCTGATGTTCTCATTCGACGGGATCGACGCATTACGACTCGACAGAGGCTTATGTCAAAACATTAGACAAACTTAAGCAGCGCTTCCGGCGCCTTGGGCGTCATGTTAACCCACAGGATGTTTTGATTCAGCATGACAACGCTCGTCCTCACACAAGTTTGAGGACTTGTGAACACATCGCGAAAGTGGGTTGGATAGTGTTACCCCATCCACCCTACAGCCCCGATTTGGCTCCTTCAGACTTTCACTTGTTTGGGCCAATGAAGAATTTCATTCGTGGAAGACGTTTTGCCGATGACGAAGAAGTGATTCACGAAGTGACAACCTGGCTCCGTAGGCAGAGTACAGATTTTTACCGGCAGGGAATACACGCTCTTGTGTCTCGCTGGAAAAAGGCCGTCGAACTTGAAGGAGATTATGTGGAAAAATAAAGCAAGTAGACAAAACATCAGTCTTTCACATATGTAAATTTGATTGTTGTGGAATAAATACTTCTGGAGAAAAAAAATATGGGGCATTATTTACTGGGCAACCCTCGTATATTTCTGATAGCGGCTATGGAGACGAAATCAATGATGCGTAACAGTAAGGTCTTTGAAGGTCAACGAAAGTCACAAATGTGGCATGAACGTCCATGTATATAAAGTGATCGAAGTGATGACCATTGGTATCAATGCAGTGCTGCAATCTTCTTATCATGGATTGAGTGGTATTACTCATCACATCTACACTTACCGAAGCACATGCTCTGACAGTTCCCTTGCTCATATCTTCAGACGAAGTTAGAACGTCTTTATGAACAACGTCATTTACGAATCCCCATCCATAGCCGTCAAGTCTGGCTAACAGGCCGGCCACGACACATCTCCTCAGCGTCCAATCCTACGATTTGGGAATTGTCTCTGCAACTCATTTCTAGCCATCAGCAAAAAAATGTGACGGACACCCATCGCGTTTATACCACATCCAGTTCCTTGTTACTAAGGGTATTCCTTTCAATAACAGATGTAATGTTTCTTGCAGTAATGTGGTGTACTTCCTACCATTAAGACTTCCTTCACAGACCACTGTTTTTGGTGAGCAACTTGCCGCAGCCAACATGGATTTTCAGTTACACAATAATGCATGTTATGCAAATTGACATTTCCATGGTTCTTGAACGTAGCCTCGTCAGTAAATAAAATCAAATTAATAAATGTGTCATCCATCTGAATCTGAAGTTGAGCCACCAGCAGAATTCAATGAGACGCATAAAACCCGTACCAGTTATTCTAGGTGGAAACTGATGTGGTAAGGATAATATTTATGGCGATGCAGAACACGAACAACATTACTCTGGTTCATGCCAGATTACCTTGTGATTTAACGTGAACTAACACAAGCATCTCGAACCACAGTGGCAAGAGTACCAATTTCCGTTTCTTCGTTAGTAAATTTCCCTTGCCGGATATGTTTCCTATGGGTTAAACGTCCAGTTGTTCTCAATTCATCATACACATATTGAAAAGTACGGCATGTGGGGTATGTTGAGAATATCTTCCAGCATATAAGTCTCTAGATCTCACTGAATCCGTTGGCATTCTCCGTAAAAGAGAAGCTTATGGACTTGTTCTTCGAAGGAATACATCATTCACATTCACTTGATTCGACGATACTGGTCTTACTGTTCCTATTTGTGTTGTATTGCTTAACAGTCGAATGGTGGTTACATGTCAATGGAACGTTAGATGGATACGCCATATTCGACGAATAATTACTAGTTGCTCGATATACGAGAGAAAATCGTCAGAGCATGTGCTGCGTTAAGTGCCGAAGTGATGAGGTATACCACTCAATCCATGATAAGAAGATTGAAGCACAGTATTGATACCAGTGGTCATCACTTCGAACACCTACTGTAAATGGACGTTCATGCCACCTTTGTGACCTTCGTTGACCTTCAAAGACCTTACTGTTACACATCACTGAATTCATCTCGATAGCCTGCTATCAGAAAATAAGCACCAAACTATAGCATCGCAATTAAAGATACAAAGTTGACTTTCATATCAAAGACGCGACCCAACCTAGCAACAAAAAACTAACGTCATATTATGACCCCATGCAACATTTGTCCCACAAGCTTTTCAACTATTATCATACTTTCGGAATTATTCTAGGTGGCAATAGTTGGTGACTCACCCTGTATATTCGAGTTCCTACGTACCATTGTACTCATATTACAAGCTTCACCATCCAAGTCATTTTTACCCAGTCACTGATTTGAAGGAGGAGGGGGTATTACTACGTGGGAGAAGGAAAGTCGTAAACCATCATGTTCGACGAAGCAAAGGTCTCAAGCTAAAGGTGTGGACTAAATGTGGCAGTAGATTCGCAAATTAAGCCCATTCACTGTCATACAGATTTCCTTTATGTCATTCAGCCATCAACCTGTTGTGCACCGCCTCCTGCTTGTATGTTACGTGCTAACGTTTCGTTCCTACTTAACTACTATATCCGACAGCCTCTGTAATATGTTTTTCGTGTTACCTTCCACTATTTCTTCCAGCTCCAAGCTATTTCTGAATTATGTAACCCACATTAACCTGTTCGTTCTTCTCGTAAGGCTCTTCCGTACACTGGTTCCCCAATCATTGTATTTATTGTATTCCTTTATTTTGTAGTTTAATTGTGAACGTAATTGTCAATATTCTTCGATAACATAATATTCAAGTGTTTACAAATTTTTATTTTCTCCAGATATCACTTCCTTACTGTGTTGTGCTGCAATCGTTCACTTTATCGTTAGCTCCATTCTCGCTTTAGTTTTTGCTTTTTTTATTTATAAATTATAGCATGTATTAAGCATAGTGTTCATTCATTTCAACATGTCTGAGCTTCCGTTACACCTGGCCAGGTCGTGTACGAACATGAACTTTCACATCTTTCCTCTTGAGTTTCCTTTTTTCTCTTTCGAAAATTGTCTTCGATTTAATTCACTGCTTCTTCGTCTTAGAAGCTGAACGGCAGGGGTGATAAGCTCAGACGTTGGCTAAGGAAACTTCTTAACACTCTCTTCCCTGAATTTCCACTTTTATTACTACAAGGCTGGGCTTTGTATATGTTGTAAGTTATTCGTTTGCCCTAGTATTACTGGACTCAACCTTCCTTATAATGGGAAGAACCAATGAGCTGTTAACATTTAATCGTTTTCTGTACCATGCGTAATATCTAGTATCTACCTAGTACTGTAACAGCGTAGTGATGCTAGATGTCATTTTATACGATGTTGATATCGCTGCAAGTTAATTAGAACAGTTACCGCAACTATTGAAAATAAAGACGAGATTACAGGCTGTCACCGGAGACTTCACTAATGCTGATGGCACTGTTGAGGGCAGTTGACGATAATCCCGCGGAACGCATTGTGTTTGCTGGTGTATCGTCTACAGGAAGAGCTCGTCTTGCATTGTTGTTGTAAGGAAGGAGAGAAAAGGGGTCGGACGACATGCTGAGCCTATGCTGCTGCCTGATACACTGGTTTAACGGCTGCCAAATTGATGGACGGTTTACTTTAGATGATTACCAAAGACGCCTAGGAATGGCCGACGCTAGGGAATGGTCTTAAATAGTAAACCTGTACTAGCACCACTAATCCATGTAGTTGCGTATACCGCTACTTTATTCCATTTCTGGTAGCACCTCATGGCATGGTGTGATTACGATTGATGAAATACAGCACAATATGCACAGTTGAACATATTTTATGATAAAAATTTTTTAAGACCAGTAGATGACAGTCATAGCTGTCGAAACCGGTTGTCAACAATAAAGAGTAATTTATGCGATCTTTGCTACCGAATGCTTTTTCCCCCCAGGTGAGACATAGACCGCTTCTTCTGAATTCTCAACACGAGAAAATTCTATTGTCTAGCATTGCAGTGCGATCTTTTTCGGACGGTACGAATCTCTTCAC
The DNA here is from genome assembly GCF_023864345.2 of Schistocerca serialis cubense. Lineage (NCBI taxonomy): Eukaryota > Metazoa > Arthropoda > Insecta > Orthoptera > Acrididae > Schistocerca > Schistocerca serialis. The sequence goes on from NC_064642.1 coordinate 177,219,809, forward strand.
TTCTGCAGAATCGTGGTGTCAGCGCTGTTTGCCCTTGGGTTTTTTTTTTTCGTGGTATAAAAGTAGTTCACACGTCCAGTCGGTATCTGCACAAAAAGAGTCAATCTAGCGATCTGTTGCTACTACCCTTTAAAAATGACAGAAGAGTGAGTTGCAGAATTCTCAACATCTATTATGCACTAGCATAACCGATGGTTACCGCAATCTTGCTATGAAACGACAACACTACACAGAAAGAATTTAGTTGACGGTGAAAGAGAAAAAAAATTAAAACGAATGACACGGAAGTCATTACTATGTACATCATAAAGCACTTTATGTTACATTTTCAGGAATAGAGCACATGATAAAACTGGTGGTACGAGTAGTAAATTTTCTGATGTCGCACACGTCTTTCCATTGTTAGTTGCGTTAGTTTAAGACGCAAGTTAATGAATAGCACGTAGACATTATATTTTACTGAAAAGTACTTTGCTTAAGTGAAAGAGGATGCCAGGAACGATTTTTCGATTTACAACCGGATATTGTTGAATTTATAAAGGAAAACGGAGTGCAGGAACGAAAATTAGGACATCGAAAAAGGATTTCAGATGTCGTATTTTAAGAGGACTTATCTGCATACTAACGACAGTAAGTGAGAAACAACTTATTTCTCATTTGATGGAGACCATTAAAACTGAAAACGCATTGTAGATGGGATAGATTCTGCCAAAAACGTCCACTTCCCTAAGCACTCTGGCTTTAAAGGAAACACGAGGTTTGAAACACTCATTGTGAGCTTGAACGAATTATATGGCTAGCTTTATAAACGTTTCGAGGACGCTGTCAATCTTAGATCAGTTTTGGCTGAAAGCGCCCCTGTTCATGTGCAGATGGACCTGACTGATTTGTAATGTAATTCCTTTTTTAAGGACAAATCCCTTTACATGAAAACAGTTCCGCATATCCACACTGTTTCCCTAAGGAAGAGCTTCCACTTCTCAATAAGGAGATGGCAAATTTGGTAAAATACGTCATTCTACAAATGTGTGTGTGAAACGTCTTTCGTCGCTTTTGAAACTAAATAAGTCAGGATTATGTGACAACACGAGTGCGAAAATCTGTGAAATTGTCTGCGTCTATGCGTCTGCCGATAGTCAGAACCATATAAAAATTATATTATGGCATCAGCACGCCAAATGTAATTAGCTGCCCTTGTTTTAGCCGGAAATTTGGTTTGAAGTGGTTTACTATGTGTATTCCTATTGGGGAGTGTTACACCTTGTCTTCCTCACACCTTTAACTTACGATACCAGTTATGATGGCACTTACAGTTTAATACTGTTTACGAAACTGACTACAAGCCGCTGTGCAAAATAGTATTTTTCCACTAATATAGGATTAACGTTGACGTATCACTACAGTAAGATATTAATAACGTTAATTAAAAAAAAAAAAAAAAAACGACCAGTCTGTATGACACATCGTCTGGCAGTGACACTTACCCACAGAGAAACACATCTTCATGCCCTGTCTAGTTCAACAGTCTACTCATTCCTTTGTCTTATTATAATGCTAAGTTTTCTATTATCTTCTAGGTAAAGGACAATGAGCTAGCAACAGAGGTAAACATGACCAGAAACATTAACTACATTTACATTCTCTGCTCTTCAGTTTCGAGTAATTTCTTTGACATACTACATTGACAAGAAAAAAGAGCATCCTGGACTAATCTGGAAACCAGGGCAGAAGTTTATAAGCTCGAATATGTGGTGAACAGCAGTATAGTTCTCTACATTTTAATTAACATCCCCCTCCCCCCCCCCCCCCCCCCCCCGTGTTTCTATTGAATCACAACCCCTATTGCACCAAAATTTCTCCAGAAAAGTTTTCGTTTATTTAGGGAATTTTCAAGTGGTCGCAGTTACCAGTTACCAATTGGAGCCCCTCTGTTGGCTGTAGTGTTCAGTTGTAAACACCTGAAAATAGCTTTAGTGCTGAAACCGGTAATGCAGAAATTTTGTTGTAACTGGTACTGCGATTAAAAAGAACACAGTCGCGGATGAGATGCATTCGCCAAAAATGTCGGATGGTGTAACAAAGGTTCTGTTTTTTCTAGTCGTTTGTTATGTTAAAAAAGAACCTCATTGTGTATAATTTGAATATTTTATCCCTCAAAAGCAACTGTATTTCTGCGTCTTGAAATAATCAGCAACCAGTCGCAATAAAGAAATTTTATTTCTTTACCGGTTGCAATTACCTAGTGTCCTTCTTCAGAAGGTTATAGCTATCGCGTTGTTTGGGGTTTGGGAGCACCAAGAGTAAGATGTTTGCAGCATTTGCTGTGCCCCAGCCACAATCCCCAATCTCACGACGCGCTTCACACCCTGTAGCCCGGCCGGGAAACCACGCGCCTCAGTTCGCCGCCTCCGATATCGTATCAACCCGGCGATCTAACGGCGAGGACCCGTCTGCTGGCCAGCCTGCATGTCGTTTTTGGCGGTTTTTCACATCCAACTATTTTAATACTAAATTGGTACCCACGGCCCGTTTCAGTTAAACGATTCGTAAACGTTTAGGAATCATTCACACACTTTCACATGGGACAACACTGATCCCAGGAAGGTTGCAAATAAATTCCGTCGAAAGATCTTTCTTTTTTTTGGGGGGGGGGGGAGGCAGGGCATCGGGTGTCCCTCTACCATTAAGGCTTCGGAAGTCCCAACGATACACACCGAAAGCCGTGTCATCCGGGCGGATACGGAGGAGCATGTGGTCAGCACACCGCTCTCCCAGTCGCTGTCAGCTTTCGTGGCCGAACCCGCTAATTCTCAGTCAAGTAGCTCCACAAGTGGCCACACAAATGCTGAATCCGTCCCACTTGCCGAAAGCGCTAGTTAGTCCCAGAAGGCTACTCAAGTGCTAGACGAGCCTTAAGCTCTTAATTTAGTAAAGTCTCGTCGCCAGTTTCGTAAAGGCCTCGTCGCTACTGCTGTGGAGGCCGAGACGCCACTGTTGTTACGGTAGGCCGAGTTTGTGAGCTCGTGAAACGGCTTCAGGTGCAGCACACCGCTAAGACAATTTCTCGCTGCCACTATTACACAGCTATGCCCCAAGGTCAGTAAACAGGGTAGGAGAACGATGGCTCTACAACACACCAGCAAATTAGAAAGGCTTACTTATCATTGTTACTAGCTGAATAATAAAGTCTGCGAACACTGCTTGTAATATAACACAAAAGGCTCTCAATAGATAAGTGCAAATAATCGTAGGCGATATGTTGATGATTTTCACTTATGGACCGTCTGACAGCAACTGAATAAAACACAATTTTAGTGCCATACGCGTTTCGCCTTTAATTGCATTAAAAAAAGCGTTCAGTGCATAGTGCTGTGGAATGCAGAAAAAACAGCAAATTGGCGCTCATAGGAAGAAGAACAAGACCAAAAATGCAACAGGAGCGTAATATGTAAGAAACTGTCCACGCAACCTGCCACTGATGATGCCTTGCAGAAAATAAAGGCGAAACGCGTATGGCACTAAAATTGTGTTTTATTCAGTTGCTGTCAGACGGTCCATAAGTGAAAATCATCAACATACCGTAGTATTACGCGCAACTGAGGAGGACAGGACCAAAAAATTGAAGATGTCAATCGTAGGCGAACTTCACAGTACACAACAAATATAATTACGACAACGATATGTTTACTTCTAAGAGTTCACTATACGGCGTTCCCCATCTGTGTCATCCCTGGACGATGATCAATGACCAAGTGGGCGAGAGCTGCTCTTATATCTTCCGAGAAGCTGTCCGTTGTCTGGGCATTGGCGGATTATACTCGGCTGCCGCCGGCCGATGTGGGCGAGCGGTTCTAGGCGCATCAGTCTGGAACCGAGCGACCGCTACGGTTGCAGGTTGGAATAATGCCTCGGGCATGGACGTGTGTGATGTCCTTAGGTTAGTTAGGTTTAAGTAGTTCTAAGTTCTAGGGGACTGATGACCTCAGTCGTTAAGTCCCATAGTGCTCAGAGCCATTTGAACCATTTGAACTGTACTCGGCTGCCAACTGTCCGAGGCGAAATCGATATCTTCATCGTCAGCGCCGCCCGTGGAACTCGCGCAAGTGGTGAGTCTCTATGGCTCTGACACCAGCTCGCATCTTTGCGCTGCTGGTTTTTTTGGCTTGGTGTGTCTTGTTCAGAGGCATAACACTTAGCTTCGGTAATCTGACGCCAGCAGCTGTCACCACTGTGGCAAGGCCGTCGGTGACCCTCTACCATTGCAAAACCCATACATTAATATGTCGATCACGCGAATGGAAAAGAAAGGAGATTGTCGGAGTTTATGACAGCGCGCGAATGACAAACCGTCCACCCGTTACATCTTCGTTATTCGGTACTGTAACACTGAACTGCGGGAATCGAGTGTGTGAATAAACAGCTCGCAGCGGCTCCGGACGGCGTCAGATACCCACGCACGCGGCCACATCAGCGCTGGAATTTGCATGCGCCATCCCACGGGACGGCCGACGTGTCGTACGCGGCCAGGTCGCAAATCGGCGCGAATTTTGCAGCGGCGCTGTTAATTCTGCGGAATTCCGCGCGGCCTGCATTCCGGGCCGGGGTCGCAGATAGCCCCGGCGGGTGACACGATTACAGGCCACACTACACTCGGAGTGGCGGGCCCGCGCTGGTGCCCCTGAAATACTGGTGCGCCAGGCCAGGAATGCGCCCACGCGGGCACAGCGCCCCACACGTCTCGTGCAGGTGGGATTGCCCGGCCCGCGACAGCGCGCGGCGAGGTCTCAGCCGGAATTGCAGGAGAGGCTTGTCGCCACCGCGGCCCGCGACAGTCCCAGTACATTCCCACTGTTAACATTCTGGTGCAGAAATACACTGATGAAACGTGTCACACCGTATCAGAAGGATCGTATCCAGATGCGCCACACGTCGGGCCGCGTAGATGTGTTTCTGCGCGAGGCCACCGATTAAGAAAAACCCAAAACATTTATTACTACTTTTGGTATTAATAAACCGCTTCATTTGTAATTTAGTCCTTCATTTTTAGATCACTATTTTTTTAATGGCACTAAAAGTCGCATATTCAGATGAACATCTGCATAAGATAAATTAAGAAGGAAAAACAACCATGAGAAATCCACTGATATGATAATTCCCTAAAATTGTTTCTAGATTTTTAATTTTTCTAAACAAAGCTATGCTGTGTGGGTGTGAGATTTGGTCTCTCACTGTTGAAAATGAAAAGCCGTTTCGAGTATTTGAAAACAAAATTTTGAGGAAAATTTTCGGAGCAAAAAGGGATGACATTAGCGGAGAGGGGCGAAAACTGATTAACGAAGAGGTTCACGAACTCTATTCAAGCCCTGACATAATCAGTATTATTAAATCACGTAGGCTGCGATGGCGGGCCACGTAGCTCGAATGGATGAGGGCAGGGCAGCGCGCAGAGTACTGGTAGGGCACCTAGAAGGAAAATGTCCTGTGGGGAGACCGAGGCGTAGATCGGAGGACAATGTGAAGGCTGATTTGAGGAGCCTAGGTATTGAAGCTGAATGGAAGGAAATAGCCCAAGACAGGGACAGATGCCGAAAATACGTTGCTGCGGTAATGGACTCTCGAGTCCGGTATGACCAGTGAGTAAGTAAGTAAGTAAACAAAGCTATAAAATTTTTTTACGTAAGATTATTAAAATATTTTTACTCAGATAACTAAAATATCCGAGCTAAGAGACAAGGAATTTGGTGTCCAGCATGTGAGAACAAATATTTTAACATTATAGTGTAAAAGTTTTTATAGTTTCCTTAATTAAAAACCTAAAAACAATTTTGCGAAATATCGTATCAGTGGATGTCTCAGGTTATTATGCCTTCTTGATTCATTGTTATGTAGATGTTTAGTTGAAGACGTGGGTTTTAGTGGCATGAAACCGGTAGTGATGTAAAAATAAAGGACTAAATACAGCTAAAATGGTTTATCAATACCAAAAGTGATTACTAATAGCTTCCGAGTCGGCGCATGAGACAAAAAACCAGCAGCTAGCGCATTTGGCTACAGATATGGGTGGTGTGTGTTCTATCGGATACATCCCACAGAATAGTCACCCCGCATAACTAGAAATCTATGTGTGCAAAGGCTGTTTGATGAAAAAGTTTCAGTGTGAATGTACAAGCTACGTCCGAACTCCTACGAAAATCAGAAATCTGCGAGTTGGCAGTTAATGCGCGGGGGGGGGGGGTCGTTGCTGTACGGCGAGCGGGATGTGGAATTTGGAGGTGACGGGAAGCGTTTCCGGATGTCCAAGGCGATTCGGTCAGAGGGCTGGCTGCCCTCTGTAATGAAGAAAGCTGACTGATATGTTCAACGATCAACTAGAACAGGTGTCATATTATGCTCGCCGCGGAAAAAAAAAACCAGCCCGTAAAGGGAACCAGATTTATAGAAGCGAAGCATCCGGATTCTAGCCTGGTTCAACGCAAATTTTCAACTCACGCTGTTGCACTGCCACAACACCACGTGAGGCTGGAAGTAATTATTTCCTTTCTATCTCTTTTTCATGTCGTTTCCTTTCCATTCTTTTCGCCTCAATAATTCAAGTGTATGTACGTTTGAAAGCAAGAGAGAGGGATTGATTTAGCGACCTATTTAGCTTAGAGACGACTAACCGCACGTACTCAGAAAGTTATCATTTTACATAGCAGGTTTTAAATAATCTCATAGATTCAAGCGTTCTCTTTGTAGTGCCTTGTAAGACTTTATTACACTTCCTAATTCCGCTGCAGACACGACTGGCAGTATTAATACTGTTTATAAAGCTAATATTCTGCTAGTCAAGCTCTGTAAGCTTCATTATACTGCTATTACATACATCTATGAAACCTTTTTGAATACCTTGATAATTTATACTATGCTAACCAGACAAAATCTCCATTCAGCACTCTTAAAAGGACTCTTCGTTCGATTTGCTTTTATAGATTTTGAGAAAGTGTTTGATAGTTTCGTTAGAGAAACGTTATGGAGAATAATGGATCAGAGAGGTTACCGTTTGAGGGTTTGTTGTAGGCTCTATCAGCTATCAAGAGTCTGTAAAAGCCTGTGTAAAGGAAGATCAGTAATCGTAGATATTGAACGCATGTATACAAAGCCAATAGAAATTTGAGTGAGGCAAGGCTGAGCTTTTCTTTTTTCAGTAACCAGTCTACTGACTAGTTTGACGTGGCCCACCTTAATTCCTCTCCTGCGCCAACCTCTTCCTTTCAGAGTAGCACTTGCAACCTATGTCCTCATTTATCTGCTGGATGTATTCCAATCTTTGGCTTCATCTACAGTTCTTACCTTCCACAGTCTCCTCTAATACCACGGAAGTCATCCCCTCATACTTAACACAGACCGTTTCATAGTGTTCCTTCCTCTTGTCAGTGTTTTCCGGATGTTCCTATCTTTCGATTTTACGGAGAACTTCCTCATACATTAGGTTATCAGTCGATGTGGTTTTCAACGCTCTTCTGTTGCACCACATCTCAGACGCTTCGATTCTGTTCTGTTTCGGTTTTCCCGCTGTCCGTGATTCACTACCACACAATGCTGTTTTCCAGATATATATACGCAGAAATTTCTTCCTCAAATTAAGACCTATGTTTCATACCAGGAGATTTCACTTGCTCACGAATGACCTCTTTTCATATGCTACTCTCGTTTCTATGTCCTCCTTGCTTCATCTGTAATGGGTCACTTTGCTGCCAAGGTAGCAGAATTCCATAACTTCGTCTGCTTAGTGATCACCAATTTTGACATTAAATTTCTCGATACTTTCATTTCTACTAATATTCACAACGTCTGCGTTTACTCACCGCCCATATTCTCTGCTCATGGGCCTCTTCATTCCATTCAACAGGCCCTGTAATTCTTCTTCACTTTCACTGGGAGTAGTAATGTCGTCAGCGAACCTTGCAACAGATATCCTTTCACCCTGACTTTTAATCCCATTCTTGAACCTTTCCTTTATTTCCGTCATTATCTCTTCGATGTACAGACTGAAGAGTAGGGACGGAAGACTGAATACCTGCATTCCACCCATTTTAACCCGAGCACTTCTTCCGGTCTTGTTCTTCGCTCTTGGTCCTGGTATATACTGATATCACCGATATTCCCCTGTAGTTTACTGTTATTTTTCAAAGAATTTCGAGCATCTTGCAGCATTGTACATCGTCGAACGAGTATTCTAGTTCGATACATCCTTATTCAATCTTCCTTCCAATATCAAGCCCCACTTCAGGACTATCTCTCTAGTGTCTTTACCTTTCCTAAGGCCAAAATGATCGTGTAACAGATCCTCAGTTTTCCTTTCCATTCTTGGGTACGTTATTTTTGTAAGCAGCTTGGATGTATAATCTGTTAAACTGCTTATACAATAGTACTGGCTCTTAACTGCTCTTGCTCTCTATGGAACTGTAGGGATGATATTTTTCCGATAGTCTGATGGTTTCTTGCCTATCTCATAGATTCTGTACTCCAAATTTAATAGTCTTTTGGTTACGACCTCCTCCAATGATTTCCTAGAAATTCCGGGGGAATGTTACCTGCTTGTCTGGCCTCATCTGACCTCAAGTCTTCCAGAGCTTTTGTAAATGACTCCAATAACGGATCGTCTAACTTTTCAATGTCGACTCCAGTTTCTTCCTCTGTCACGTGATCAGACAAATCCATCCGTCTCCTAGAGACCCTCGATGTAATCTTTTGCAGCTGTCCGCTCTTTCCGAATGCACTGTTAATGTTACTATCCTTGACTTAAATTTTACCCAAGATTGTTTCGACATTTCTCTAAGCTGAGTGAGTCCTCCCAACGGCCATGTGTTTTTCAATTTCTTCTCATTTTTCCTGCAGATATTTAGCTCTGACTAGTCTATGCTTCCTATTTATTTGATTCATAAGTGATTTATGTTGACGTATTCCTTTCTTTCCTTTCGTCGAACAATTTAATTGTATGTCCTGTTACCTAAGGTTACTTCGGAGTTACCTTCCTTGAACCTATGTTTGTATTTCCTCCATCAACGATTGCCCTTTTCAGATATGTCCATTCCTCTTCAACTAAGGTGCCTACAGTGATACTCCTTATCGGAGTTTCACATCCTTAGCGAGCTTCAAACGCGTCTCATTATTCCTCAGTACTTCCGTATCCCACTTTCTTCTACACTGAATCTTCCAGACGACTGTCTTAAACTTCAGCATCTTCGTCATTATTAAGTTGTGAAATGACTCTGTATCTGCTCCTAGGACAGCCTTACAATCCAATATCTTATTTCTAAATCTCTGTAATACAGCTGTAATCTTCAGGAGTCTGTCGGTCTTTTCCAAGTATATTTCCTCCTCTTCTGGTTCTTGAAGAAAGTCCTATCGGTTACTATACGAACTGTATTACAGAACACAGTCTTTATCCTCTCACATTCCTACTTCTAGGCCATGTTATGCCGTAACTCTTCCCTCTAATCCTTTCGCTACAACTACGTTCCTATACCCCGTCATTATCAGATTTTCGTATCGCTTTAGATACACAAACCGCCTGATCAGTATCTTCGTATACTATGTTTTTCACTTCATTTTCTGCTAGCCTGAACTATTGCTGTCAACGTTGGTTTGCTGTCGAACGTGATGAGACCAAACCTATCACTAAACTGTTCACAGTAACTCACCGTCTGCCCTACTTTCCTGTTGATATCAAATGCTACTGCCATTATACTGTTTTCTGCTGCTATTGATCTTACTCTATATTCATCAGACGAGATGTCCATATTTCTATTTCAGTTCACTGGCCTCCACTATATCTAAATTCAGCCTCTGCGTTTCGCTTTTCATATTTTCTAGCTTTCGTACTAGATTCACACTTGTGACATTCGTCGCTCCGACAAAGCTTTTGGCAACGGGGAGATCATCACGACACATTCTCAGTTACAAGCTACATATTGTGTGGATATACATTATGTGGCTTTAGTGCCATGGTTTCCATTGCCTTCTGCAACCTCATTCCGTTCAACACTCCTGATTATTCCGCCTTTTAGGGTCAGTTTCTCACCCCAATTGACAAGAGAGGGCATTCTATATCCGCTCTCCGCCCTCTTCGATAGCGCAGTTTGCAGAATGAGGATTGTCCTCTTACGCCCGAAGTCTTCGGCCGTCGTTGCTGATGATTTTTATTCAAAATTTATGCAATGTCTGGGTTTAAACCCAGGACCTAGGTCATTTTCATTACTAGTCAAAGATACCAGACCTAGACCACGGATTTCTTTATGCTGCTCTTCCTTACATTACCGATGCAGTTCGCACATGGAGTTCCAGGACAAACGTTGGAATAAAGCTAAACAATTCGATAAAACTAAAATCAATCCTGTTCGCCGACGAACGTGAAATTACTCCTATGTAAAACTGGTTTTCTGAAGAGAAGACGATTTACAAAAGCGATTAATGAAGTAAATAAAATATATGCACATATAACATGAAAATATCTTCTAGTATCTCAAAGTCAGTGGCGTTTTGTGAATGATACTCAGTGAGAACTAGGATAGTAGCTGATGTAAAGCAATACAGCAGGTACAATATTGTACTTATCTTCGATGTAAAATGTCTTATGAATACAAAGAAAATAAGAAGTGAAGTTGAACAGATTGGGAAGTACCTGTGGAATAATAAACAGACCTTTAACGCCTACACACGGAAAGGAACATAACTGAAATTTTATAAAGTAGCCCGATTGCTAACCCTATTATATGGAAATGAACTGTGGGTACTGTAGCTGGAGAAACACAATTCGTAATTTGACAGGAATTTTGATAGGTGTCATAGATTTATCAATTGTTAAGCATTAAAACTGTGTATTAACTACGATTGCTTTTCCATAAACAATGAGGGAAAACAGACCATGGTGTCCGGTTAGAAGTGCCTTAGTTAAAGCGAAAAACTGAAGGTTTGTTCAAACTCTATCCAGGCAAAAGCTCTTTGACACAAATTTGGCCACACTCCTTGGTTTATTTACATTTTATAAAACATGTGGATCGTGTTACCTGTGGCTAAGAGTGTGAAGTACAGTATAATTAACGTCACTAGAAAACATTCATTACGTTTTCCAGAATACTGTGCGCACCAACAAGCAACTAACGGATACTAATAATTAAAAGAAATGAAGAAAAACGAATCTCACAAAGCGAGTAATTCCCACCACACACAGTGATTACACGAGTTGTTTATACATTTTGCCACACCTACACGATTCCCACACAGCTCTAAACAGTCAATAAACATGTGCCATCTGATGATGAATTGCTAGGTGGTTCAAAACAGGTAATGAGATGATGAAGATTGAAGAAGAAAACAAATGGTGACCGGCGACAGTAATTTCAAGAAACCTTGAAAGTCTATTGGTTTTCTGGACACGAAGGCACTTAGCCTTGTTATTTGTGGTTCAGATCTAACAAAATCGTAACGGAAAGAAGAAAACCCATAATGTAACGTCTGAACACAAGAATTGGAGGAATTTTAGAAGCCATTCCTCTCCGCTTACGTCCGATGATTTTAAAACATTGTTCGAGTATAAATGTTTGAGAATATTAAATTTCCAATTAATTGCGTGTATTCAGACGGATCGAATCCTCTTTTCCAAGATCAGTCCTGTTAAGGCACTAAGCGGCTATCAGCGCCGACTACATTGTTCCTCTAAAACCATTTAATATTTTTAAAAGCTTCTGTATAAATGAGAGTTTAAGCCAAACATGAATTACAGGGAGATCAGTGAAGGGAGCTCATAGGAATAATTTTAACAACAAAATGTCACTGAGAGCAGTGAGGTCTGCACGCAAAAGTGCTCCGTGGCTGAAGTTCGTGGAGTAGTGTTTACGCATCGTCTAATCCACCCAGCGCTTTCACTACTCTCCGATGATTACAGACTGAGTTCGAAACAAAGTGATTGTCATTTCCGCAAGAGAATGTTAAAAACCCCATTAAAACGCCACGACATGCAACTCTCTCATTGCTTGTCGTGACTTCTCCCATTACTGGCCTCCGAACCTGAACTTCGTTGTGTGGTGAAAGAAAATTTAATGCACTGCATATTATCCAACGAATTATCAGTACAATGGATTTCACTGCTATGTCCCCACCAATACGCTTTCATGAACAGAAATAAAGTTTCGTGATTGTTTTACTATAAACAAATAAATTAAGCTTAAGGATCGTTTGAGACCTAGACCACAACGGAGCAACTTACACTATTGTGCCAGCTATACTCATTCTTTCATTATTTCACGTAATAATCATTACAGATGTTTTACCTTGTGCATGAGTAATTTTTATTTGGAAAGTGATTGTTCTTGAAAGACAAACATGAGAACTGCTGGTGATCAGTTTCAGACAATAAGATTTATTTCTTGACTTTAGGCTTGCACTACGCTGCATTTTGTCAAGTGCTTTCGCACCTTTTGCATTCAATCGTTGTTCCCCATTTGTCAGAATATCGTCGATTAAGCCTCTGATACTGAAAAAAGTCCTAAAAATTAATGGATCATGACAGATGAAAATGGTCTGACCTAACTACTTCAGTAACGTATTGAGCTGTGTCAGTGGTTTATACAGTAAAGTGTATGCTTGCAATGAAGATTAATAGATTAATATTTTTTGTTTCGAGGAGCAATGTATGAGAATACAGTTGCTGATACAAGTTAGTTGTAACTGTAATGCTGAGACATCTTAGCTACATACATTGAACAAGCATTTACTTAGCCAACAGCAGTAAGGGCAGAGCACAAACCATGGGCGTTACATTATGGTTTAGCTCAGCTTGATATCTGTTAATTATGTCCGAGCTCTATCCTCGTAATCCTACCTTAATTTTCAAGGAAAAATGCGAGATGCATTTCCTTGCAAGTTTTACCTTATGCCTCACTCTTACGGGATCAGTTTCCCACATTTTCACAAGTATGTTACACTACCTGGTCATAAGTGTCCAGATATCTACTAGCGATACCAATATATACTGTACCTTTTATCTATCCTTGATATTAATGTAGGTTGCATCCATCCTCCGATTTTATGACTACTTTAACTCTGCGGGGTCTGTTTGTGTGAGGCGCCTGAATGTCTGTGGAGTAAAATAACCCCATTCCTTTTCAAGAGCTAGCCATGTTGGACGCTGGAGTCAAGAGCGAAGCTGACGTTTCAATTCATCCGAAAGTTTTGCCATTTGCCACAGGTCGGGGTTCAGGGCAGGCTAGTCCATTTCAAGACTGTTACTATAGACTTACAATTGTCTCTCAGATATTACATTGTAACAGGCCGTTACCTTACTATCCCAAACCAGATGCGGAAGATACAGCTTCACCGGTCATAAGGAAACACTGACCGGCCAGATAAATAACAAATATCGCGTGGTCGCTGCCCCACAGTTTACTGTATTGTAAGGGAACCAAGTAATTTTAATGACGTGTCTGCCCGTCAGTACACGAGATCTGCGCGGTCTTGGTTTATTCTTCGCGCTTCCACTTCACAATTGCATTATCAACATGAACCGTTGCGCGATCGACTGATAGTGCCACGGTCTCCTGTAGAACATCTTTGTCTTAGAAGGGCGTATTTCGTGCTGAACTCTGAGACAGGAGGGCAGCGACAGTGAGACCGGGAAGGTGAAACTGGTTGCTCGGGGTGCGGCGGCCGGGTTGGAACCTGGCGCCGAGGCGAGTAATATGCCAGCAGCTGATGGCTCGACCAAGTTCGGTAGTTTAGTCAACGGCTCTGAGAGCAACAGCGATTCCAGGAAGAGACACTCAGTCGGGTTCCTGGATTTCGAACTATTACGAACTCGGTGGCGGCCGGCTGCCAACCTCTGGATGTGTGGTGCGCGTAACGAGGAAGGAGCGTATTACGTGCTTCAGCGACCGACCAAACCAGGAGATGGACGGCGGGCCGCTGCTGTTTTGAAGGTGTGTGTCGGCTCCACGCTCTCCTGTCTGTATCATTGTACGAATACGTCTGGTGAGTTTCCGATTTGGTCTTTCGGATGCAAGAGGGCCAAGCATTGGCAGTAAGCATAGCTATAATTGTCATTTACCAGTACTATGACCGTTTAGTTCGGTAGTTTTTTGGTTGGTTGTTCGAGGTTCACGTCCAGTTACATACCAGACCACTGGTTATTGATTCAGTTTATGTCTCTACGCAGGAAAGTTGTGTGTGCACTCCTACAAAACTGCTGAAATTGTTTGTTTATTTAATGCTATAATCTGAGAGTTACTTGTTAAGTTCGGTCTCAACTTCCTTATTGGTTGCTGTAAAGCGTGGGATTTGTGGCGGTGTGCATTTATATTAAGTGGGTTCATTTCGTGCGCCACGCCCTGCGAGTACTATAATTGTAGCGCACAGTTTAATTTCTTAATATATTGTCTTATTTGGTGTTTATAACACTAAGTTTGACTGTTTTTTTATGGCTGGTTCAAATGGCTCTGAGCACTATGGGACTTAAAATCTTTGGTCATCAGCCTCTAGAACTTAGAACTATTTAAACCTAACTAACCTAAGGACATCACACACATCCATGCCAGAGGCAGGATTCGAACCTGCGACCGTAGCAGTCCCGCGGTTCCGGACTGAGCGCCTAGACCCGCTAGACCACCGCGGCCGGCCTGTTTTTTATCTTAATTGTTATGTCTCTTTGTGAGGAGTTTATTTTGCGTTTGTTACTACTATCTTAAATGTGGCTGTAATGTTATCTGAAAGGTTATGTTCTATTTTCTGTTACTCAGTGATTCGTTAGCCAAGCGAACGCGTTTGCTTGGGTTTAGTGCTCCCCTCCGCATAGCAGTTACTTGTCTACCCCACGCCCACGCCACAGTCCAACTTCCTGCTCGGTAACTGCATTTACCAACTGTGTTCAAATGTTGGCCTCCTTGCAGATTTCATTAATTTGATTCAGTTAACCAGTTGATATTTACTTCTTTTTCTTGTGGCTGCAATTACGACTGTCGTGTGGTAGCATTCCGTCTATAGTAGACGCCTAGTCCAGTTCCTGTAGTAAATTTTGTATTTTCTGTTAACTCGACTGCTATATGTGTTTCTTTTGGTGAGACTTGGGTGAAATCTGCCTGGTTGACAGAGCAGGTGCAGCGTCCGAAAGTGGAGCAAGTCCGCGCTCGACCGAGTGAACTGCCGGGTGCAGGTGGTCGTGCACCACTTAATCCTTCCGAGCCCACTACGCCTTGCCAAGATAGGGTTCTATAGTACGTGTCTTAATCATTGCGCAGCTGCTGCAGGTCTCCTTTCAATCTCTTTTATTTGTAGCTCATGTAAACTGTTGAGTGTGGACGACCCAATTTCCCAGTTGAGAAATTACTAGATTTATTCAATAAAAAGTGTTTATGCAAGTGTGGCTCGGTCAACTGAGTTGTTACTTTCCTTATTCCTTGTAGGCACTGTTGGTTTTTGAACTGGCCAAACACTAGTAGATTTAAGATCTGTTAATTTCATGAGGTTCTCACTGACATTAGTACCATTCAGGACTCAGTATTTAACTTCAATTTTGCCAGTTTGTTTCTCTTGCATCCCTTGTGCATCTCCACTATTCAGCGGTATAGCAAGTTTCTCTGATGGTGCTTGTTTGAGGACTGCACTTCTGTCTTAGATTGTACAGCTTAAGTATAAGGAGAGACCGGAAATCACATTCTCCAGATCCAACTGCTGCCAGCCCCCTTACTCAGATTGCGTATGCTGGTAAGATTGGCCAACGTCGCACCCGAAGACGTCGTTCAGATACAAAATTAATTCCCACCCTTCAGGAACCAAGTACGCCGATTTGAAATCATGTGTCCAGCTTCTTGCTCCTCCGCACATTTCGGCCGTCCTACAGTGTTTGCTTGTACATTTCTGTGTGCTCTCTAGGTTAATAACAACTCCTGCAGTCACTGACAATCTCTCGTTCTCCCCACCCAGGTGTGCCAGGGTTATACTTTAGAGCTATAATCACTTTCACCTATGTGGACGGTTCTTTTTAATACATCAGTGGGTAAACTTCATGTTTAAAGACGATAAAGCCATTGTTATAGTGACTATTTGTTTCAGTTTATAGCTAGAAGATCCCTCTTCTCATTAACATTTTGTCTCCATGTTTAACTGGGCCACCTCTGTTAGTACGAGGGTTGCCCAGAAAGTAATGCACTGCATTTTTTTCTTCAACAGCTCTTTATTGGACATAATGAGAATTACACACACAAAACACTGGTGTTTTATCTATACACCCCATTTTTCCACGTAATCTCCATCCCATTGTGGCTTTACTCCAACGTGAAACAAGGGCTTGTATACCCTGTAGTACTAATCCTTGTCCTGATGGCGGAGCCAGTGCTTCACTGTGTGAATCACCTCCTCATTGTCCTCAAAATGTCTTCCACGAATGGAATCCTTTAATGACGTCTGTCCTCGCAATGAGAACATCAGGTCGGTGCAACATGTCATGTGCGACACCCGTGGATGGTCTCCCCGAACCGCTGCAAATAGTGGAGCTTTCTTACGAGAAATTTTTTAAACTCTTTTATTGTACTGTCACGTGGTCACTGATCTTCACCTCAAACCTGAGACTGACCGGCTTTATAACAGGGCGGTCAATTTGCAGACTGGTCTGAGTGCCTTAGAGTGGGAGAGCGGTCAGCGGATTAGTGATTCCAGGGAAACCGAAGTTACCGAATATCAGCAGTTCTCTCCATCATGTAGAACTAGCGGTATAGCAAACCTCCCGTCGGATTTGATAAACTGTCCAATTCTTTTCTGAATGTGTTGCGTGGCATAGGACGCTTCGCTGTTGACAGGCAGCAGGAGTTAGTTTTCCGTTAAACTGGAAGAGTAAATCAAGGTATCCAAGATATGGTAGAAAACAGTTTTCCAGTTGATTGTATCAGGGTTCCTCGGCTGAAATGGTCGCGGTGTGATTTTAGACAGAAGAGAGTACTTGAAAATTGCGTGCACTGGTTCTGAGGGAACACTATTATTTCTTTGCGATTCAGAAGAGGGATGGGGATTTAGTTGATTATATTCATGAAGCACGTATGGTTGCCGTAGCTGGCGACCTACAGTTGTCGAGGCTGTTAACACTATCTTGCGAGGTATTGAGCTCGAGGACGGCTCCAGGGTCGTATTTTCTGAGAGACCCATGCCCTATCTCAACTTGGATAGTCTGATTACTCTTGTAGGAAGGGTTAAGTAAGCAGACCAAAGGATAATCTGCGAGAGAGCGTCGTCTCAAGATTTTACCAATCCCAGAAACAGGTTCCGCTAATAAGTTGCCGGCCGTTAAAGGTGGTTTCCATCGTTTCCGTCGGCAGGGGAATTTTGCCCATCAGTGCAAGTTCGGCGGCAAGGAAGGTCCGAACAGCTGACACCAGAAGACGGCCCGACGCGGCCCCGGTTCAGTGTTGCTCTGGCAAAGCAATAAACAATTCTCTCCCGTTACTTTGCTCTTATGTTAGTCACTAGCCCTTGTGTGCTAATGAGACGTGGATGGTATTCCAGAGACCGGAAGATTTGTAAGATACACCCAGTTTAAAACCCGTCGCCGTATCTCGTAGCACTTTTATTGGTGAAGTTCTTCCCCTTATTGGCCGAGTACGCATTTCTTGTCAGATTGGGGAATTTTCTTGGCCTATGGAAGTTTCGGTGATGGGGGATCGCAGTACAGACTTTTTACTGGGATGCAACTTGTTTTAATCGAACTGGGCTCGCTGGCAATTTTGTTTTGGATTTCGCCCCCAACATCCGTTTGTGCCAACATTCTAAGGGGGTAAGTCGTGTAATAATCGCATTTGTAGTATTGACTCTGATGTAGCGCACTTGCCTCCCAGTCAAGCCAGGTCTTGGTAGAAGTATTGCGCAGGTTTTCCCGAGCTGTCGAACGACAGATTGGGCGCTACGAATCATATTGAATATCGTATTTTGTTGCCTGATCAGATTCTGGCCAGTCACAGTATTACTTGTCTCCTCCTAAAACAAATGTGCTGCCGTCCAATGAGCTGTCGCTTGACGCAACTGCAGTCGCACATGGCGGTGGTTAGGAGTCAGTGGAATGCATGATACAGGGCGTGAGGCTCGGAGCCGTCCTTGAAGTAGCCAATCTGTAATAGTTCGTTGTATCACTGTGGTGCCAACTGGTGCCCAGATTGTTACTGCAGAGGCAGTACGATGCGCCCGATTCGTACGTTGAACATTTCTCTCGCTGGTGCTATATGGTCATCCGGAAGCCGGTGTCATTGCATCCGTACTTTCCCGTGGCCATCACTGCCAGCAATCACGTAGAGTGGCTACATTCCTTTCAAGTCTTTTCGCAGTATCACAGAAGGGACGTCCAGCTTCTCGCAGCCATATCACACAACCTCGTTCTGTCTCAGTAAGTAGTTGTAAATTTTGTCTTCTTCGCCTTAAAAGCATTATTGACTAAAATGAACTCACCACGTCCAGCCCCAGAGGTAACTTTCATTCACGACCGTCTCAGCGTGTATGTAAAGCAAAATTCATTTGCAACCACATAGTCACTTATGCGATTGGCGTGAAATATGAATAGACATCATCATTCAGATGTAGAGACACACCTACCAACTTTCGTATGCTACACAGCTCCTCCTCTGTTAAGATCGTCTGTAAAACGGCAATACAAAAAGAATCACACATCTATTTGTCAAAGAAGTGATCTAGAGCAAAAGACACGCACTGGATGTGCTATTTAAGCTAGGAAATGACAGTATCTATGATAAATTGTGTTGCCAAGGATTGTCATACAAGTGGCGTAAGTTTCTGGGCAAAGTCATTGCCTACCATGGTAAAACGCTTTGGCGATGGGGAAATTTTTAAGAAAGGATGGTTAGCATGTGCCCCATTACTTTCTGAAGATTTTGACAATCAAGACAAGATAACTGAGCGCATCAAAGATACTCCTTTATCTCGAAACACAACAAAAGACAGAATTCTAAAACTGGCGGAAAATCTAAAAGAACTACATAATATTACAAGTCCTCTCCTTGTATTTCACTCTGTCTTGACAAAAGTATAGATCTATCTGTTCAGCTTTGTTCGCTCGCTAGTATATCGTAAATGACGGCAAAGGAGAATTGACTGCTGTAATATGGTTTCCAGCCGTACAGATATTTGTACTGCTGTTAAAATCTGCTCACTGACAAGAAATAGGTTTCGGACATATAGTTTCTACAACAACTGATCATGCTCCCAATACGGTGGGCAATAAATGGTTGTATTAATTTAATGTAAGCATATATTTGACATTTTATTTTTGGCTTGCACTAACAAACCTTGTGAGCAACCGGTGATTTCCCTTCCCTTGATAATATAATGGTCCTAGTCACACAAAACAATGAACCTTATATCGTCGCAAGCTATTAATGACAGGAAGTTCGAAGTGTTGTTGTTTGAAGGCAGCTCGATGCACTGTGGGTTACTGATGTATAACACTGTTCGCTGGTTGAGCAGAGGCAAAACACTTCAAAGATTTGTGGATTGTTAGCAAGAAATAAGGCTGCTTTTTACAGAATACTGGTTTTTGTAATATTCACAGTTAATGAATGTAAATTGGATCACAAAATTTGTTTTCTACGGATATGTGTCAGTATTCCAATGAATTGAACCTAAGCCTTCAAGGTACAAACAAGACATTTATGGTCATGAGAGGTCTTACTCGCACTTTTGACTCTAAACTGAAAATTTTAATAACGATATTATCTCCTAAAACAATAATTATTTTTCCAAATTTGAAACAACTAATTACCAGCGATTTGGATTTACACGAGAAGCCAGACCACGAAAAAGTCAGTGTGGAATATTCTTCAATCGAAGAATTTCAATCGCAATTTTCTCAGTTAAATAGCTGCCGGGACCATTAAAAGTAATTATCTATCCGTATACGTCTTCACTGGATAAACTGAACTTGTCTAAATTAAATTGATCGAAAATTGAGGAAATCGAAATGCAGCTGCTTGATTTCCAGTCTAGTTCAACATGAACTCAAAAATTTATCGAAACAAGGAAAGAACTGGAGGCAAAATAATTATAAAGACTATCAGACACTATGAGTAAAAATACCGACTTTAAATTGAATTTCAGACACACATAGTTGTCTAAAGAAGTTTGTTTCATGATTGCTGCATAAAAGGTCTATTTCTGGTTGCAAACAAAGAGTATTCAAATGGAAGTAATTAGTTTTTCTTTTCATTACTCAGGTGAGCTCATATTTCTGTCCATTATCAAATCTTAAAATACGAGAGCATTTATGAATTATCATGTCTAAATATGCACAAAGTAAGCAAGGAAAAAAAGAGTAATATCGGAATCCAAATTTTTGTTCTACGATTAGTCTGATGGCATGCCATGGCAGCATGAAACATTTCCTTGGAAAAATGGCACGTAGACGTACAAAGATTCGCCGTTACTGTTTAGACGCTTTGAGTGCATCGCGTGAGAGCTTCATAACTTACTGACTGTACAGAACCAGAAACCATAAGCAGTCCTTAGTGCTTATCATTTGCGTAGCTATATTTGTGTGTGTAAACAACGACATTAAATTTACGTCGGTGACATGTACGTTTCTTTGCGTTTCATTTCCACAGTGAGCAGCCTATAGAACGTATATTTCTATTTGTCTGCACAACCGGCAAATTCTATGATAAAATGAGGCTTCATCTCTCTAAATAAAAATTTGTCTTTTACATAACCTATTTCAAAGCAGTATCGAATGTTTGAAAATAAAGTAAAGTAGTGGAAGGGGCATCGCTCTTATCATCTAAGCCTAAGGTAAACAGATTCTCTTTCACTGACGAATGTTTAGAACATTATGGTACATCTTTGTTGATATATCATGTCCCTAAAGCAAACTTTTGTACGATATTCAGGGCTGTCCTCGCGAGACTTCCGTCGGTGTCCAGACAACTACGTTTCCTTCAAACTCCATATAGGACCGCAAAAACTGAGCTTCTGTCATAATGAGTATCTGGTGCTCCTCGATATAGGTGCCCTACAGCACTGTACAGCCACTTTTTTTTTATTACCTGCTGTCCCGCTCTCAGTGCTTTCTGATAATTACGTTTCGTACATGTATATGTAACTCACATCCTGAGAGCAATTGTTTCTGATAGCGATGAATTGCGTACCCTGCTGTGCCCTAGTACGATGTAATAAAACATTCGCTGTCAGGAAGTAATGAACTGGTCCTTTCAGATAGGTAGTAATCAGCGAAAAGTACGTCTCTGACAACAGTACACAATCACCAGGGATTTTCAATCTGTGTAAAAAAGTCAACAGTAAGGGGAATGCACGCAGTAGTCGTTCGTCCCTTTTTTGACAAATATTTCGGAATCAGTTCTCTGAATCCTATTTAATTACACCGCTACGTCCCTTACTTTTAATTGACTCGTGACTCAGCTGCCCGTCGTAGGCTTTTTGCAACATTTGATGAATAACTGAATGAGTGTAATTCAGAGACAGCATCGAAACGACTAATCAATGGAGGTAATTTGGCTCTGTGAAAGTAAATCCATATGTGATACTGCAGATTCTCAGAGTTTCAATAATTTACGATACGGTTAAAATAAGCAACGAATTCTTATTCACAGATTCATTTTCAGTGGAATGGGTGATTGGATTGCACTTCTGTACGTCCACATCTATTTTCATCAGCTGAAAGCTTTTCGTGTACAAGGTAATCGTAACATTTAAAATATACAACAGAGACTTACATTAGCGCCCCCCCCCCCCCATTCTAGTTTCTGATTTGGGGCAATTATGAGGAAGCACTTATTACCCCTTCGAAAACTGGTGGCTCATTTGTTGCGTCTGAGGCAAATGGTAGGTGGGAGAGTCACGTTGCAGGTATTTCGCGCATTGAGCTGCTTAAATCGCTCCACTAGAAATGGCAGGTAGCTAGAACGAAACTCGTATAAAAACAAACAAATTTTCGCAGTTACAGTGTTAAGGAATGACTGCCAAAAGTTAGTTAAGATGTAGAGGAATATGTCTTCTAGCGTAGCATACAGACGGTGTGAGCGAGCTTCAGTAGGAAAGAGAGTTGCCGATTTGGGTGCTGACTGGAGATAATTAAGCTCTGTTTGCACAGAAACTCTCCGCAGGCTGTCACATCTAACTGCTAATAATAATGTTAATGATAGTGACAATAACAGTGATGAGAATCTGTGCTCACAGCATTGTTCAAGCCCATGGACATAAGCCACTTGCTACCTCTAAAAACAAGTGTGCTACGTGTTCGTTCATACAGCGTTTTGTTTCGAGGCTGATGCCCTTATTATCATACGAAAATCGGAAAATGTTACCGGGAATAAAACAATGGACAGTAACAGTAGGGACCAAATCAAAGCATCAGCCTATAGATTCAGCTATGCAGCTGCTAAGCAATTTACACTGATGAAATTCAGAGGTTTGTGTTACAAGAAGACGACACAGGTCGCATCAGTGTGCGACACTGATGCGGATGCCGATTCCCATTCCATCCCAGTAACTTGAAAGGCCAACAGAGAATAAACAGTATGAGCTACTGTCGTTATATTCAGATGAATAATGATATTGTCGTTGAACAGAAGAAAATGAATGTGGAAGGCAAGGTCATTAGTACTGTCATGTATATAAGTTCTATTTCTGTACTCTCGAAACTGTTCGTATTAAATGGCATTTAATAATTATTTCCATTTAAAAACATTGAGACGGATCCGCAAGATCCATCGAATATATTCTGATTCTATTTTACGTCATTCGTGTGTTGTGGTGACAAACGTTACCTGTACGCGAAGGTAGGAAACGCTTAGGAAGAAAGTGAGTCACTCTTTTACCTTAGTTCTTACACTGACACTTCTGTAGCTGTGCTTCTCCTATAACATTTCCCCCTAACTTCATCCAGTATGCGTAATTGAGATAAGCGTGGTTTTCGTAAGGGTAGCTGGTTTTGTCGACTAGTATTAACACAGTTGGAAAGTCAGAGAGGTCTAACTGGCCCATCAGGATAAGTGTTTGGTTGTGTTAAACTCAATTAAGTTGCTACATGGTACCCAGGTGCTCTTTGGTGGCCACCACGTCAACACTCGACAAGCGAAAGCGGTTGCGGTACGTCCGGTCTGGAGCACTCTACTGGCAAAATTTGGTAAGATCATGTGTGTCCTTCGGACACTCGGTGGTCTGAGGTATTTCAGTATACTTAGGTTGAAGTTTGCACTTAATAATCTTTCTTTAGAATTTTGGGTATTGAGGAGATATCATGCTACTTATTGTGGCGATAGTTTCTTGTGTGTATTAATTAATTATTGTTACATTTTTGATAAGAAGTACTTTGTATGTGAGTTGGTTTGGATCAACGTGGAATACAGTACAAAATTTGTTTTCGAGCACGGTTATTAAAATGGAATTGATATCGACGTATAAAGTAAATTGAGGAAGTATAATTGTGCAAACCCTGGAGTTGAACTTTTTATGTGTTTATGATTTGTTGGAAGTGGAATATTGGTAGCGTTGTTCAGCCACTATTCTATGTGACAGATGGTACGAATATTCCATTTTAAATTAACCTTTAGTATATATCTGTACCCTCAGCACTTAGGGATTACGTGCAAAATTTTTCCTAATTTCAGTTGGTTTTTCGTGGAAGAGGCGGGTTGTTGTATGCACAAATTGTTCGTTCCGCCACCTGTTACACAGAGTTCATCGAAATTCATTACTTGTTAACCACTGAATAGATCTCACTTAGCGGAATAGAGCGAATACCTATGCATAAGAATTATTTTCGTTGATTTTTGTAAACTGTAATTTAATGTATTTTTCGCAGTGTGCAGCATCGAGTCACAGCTTCTCTGTTGGGTTCTCAGTACCATTGATAGCGGTTATTAGTATGAAGAATCACTTTCATTGTTGTTTCTGTGACAAAAGAACGGGCGTACGGCTGCTCCATTTTGCACTGCAACCATATAAACCTTTTCTGTGAATATCCATGCCTTCCCCATCGACACACTTTTTCCATAGGAGGTGAGCTGCTATGAGTGACACAATGGTAAATTTAGTTTTTATTGATGATAATGCATGTAGATTTTGTTCCATAATATAATTTCTTTGTATACGATTCACTAAGGTCGACCATACTTCTTTGTATATGATTCAGTGACCCCAGC
Organism: Schistocerca serialis cubense; assembly: GCF_023864345.2. Lineage (NCBI taxonomy): Eukaryota > Metazoa > Arthropoda > Insecta > Orthoptera > Acrididae > Schistocerca > Schistocerca serialis. The sequence continues at coordinate 177,243,991 of NC_064642.1, forward strand.
CGTAATTTGACAGTGAAACAGTTGAAAGGAATATTTAAGAGACAACCACATCTTACATATTGCAATATATTGCGTATCTTAACCCAAACCATAAACTATAGTAATATTACAAATGCGTCGGAACCAAACGGCTGAACCGGTTTTGATGAAATCTCGTCTGGAGATAGCTTGAACGCTGAGGAAGAACGTTATATACTTTAGAATTTGTGTGGTACATGATATTTAGTGCTCTGAACAATATAACGCATTTTAGGGAAACATATTTAATCTTTGGAATACTTATCTACTCTTCGACCTTCGAAATTTATCGTAATTGGAAAACGCTTTTGGTGGTCGATATGTTCTATATTGTACGATTCAACGAAACGAATACAACATATTTTTACTTCAGTCATCATACACTGCTTTTAAATATATGTTGTACAATGAACACATTGTATAATGTACACTCCTGGAAATTGAAATAAGAACACCGTGAATTCATTGTCCCAGGAAGGGGAAACTTTATTGACACATTCCTGGGGTCAGATACATCACATGATCACACTGACAGAACCACAGGCACATAGACACAGGCAACAGAGCATGCACAATGTCGGCACTAGTACAGTGTATATCCACCTTTCGCAGCAATGCAGGCTGCTATTCTCCCATGGAGATGATCGTAGAGATGCTGGATGTAGTCCTGTGGAACGGCTTGCCATGCCATTTCCACCTGGCGCCTCAGTTGGACCAGCGTTCGTGCTGGACGTGCAGACCGCGTGAGACGACGCTTCATCCAGTCCCAAACATGCTCAATGGGGGACAGATCCGGAGATCTTGCTGGCCAGGGTAGTTGACTTACACCTTCTAGAGCACGTTGGGTGGCACGGGATACATGCGGACGTGCATTGTCCTGTTGGAACAGCAAGTTCCCTCGCCGGTCTAGGAATGGTAGAACGATGGGTTCGATGACGGTTTGGATGTACCGTGCACTATTCAGTGTCCCCTCGACGATCACCAGTGGTGTACGGCCAGTGTAGGAGATCGCTCCCCACACCATGATGCCGGGTGTTGGCCCAGTGTGCCTCGGTCGTATGCAGTCCTGATTGTGGCGCTCACCTGCACGGCGCCAAACACGCATACGACCATCATTGGCACCAAGGCAGAAGCGACTCTCATCGCTGAAGACGACACGTCTCCATTCGTCCCTCCATTCACGCCTGTCGCGACACCACTGGAAGCGGGCTGCACGATGTTGGGGCGTGAGCGGAAGACGGCCTAACGGTGTGCGGGACCGTAGCCCAGCTTCATGGAGACGGTTGCGAATGGTCCTCGACGATACCCCAGGAGCAACAGTGTCCCTAATTTGCTGGGAAGTGGCGGTGCGGTCCCCTACGGCACTGCGTAGGATTCTACGGTCTTGGCGTGCATCCGTGCGTCGCTGCGGTCCGGTCCCAGGTCGACGGGCACGTGCACCTTCCGCCGACCACTGGCGACAACATCGATGTACTGTGGAGACCTCACGCCCCACGTGTTGAGCAATTCGGCGGTACGTCCACCCGGCCTCCCGCATGCCCACTATACGCCCTCGCTCAAAGTCCGTCAACTGCACATACGGTTCACGTCCACGCTGTCGCGGCATGCTACCAGTGTTAAAGACTGCGATGGAGCTCCGTATGCCACGGCAAACTAGCTGACACTGACGGCGGCGGTGCACAAATGCTGCGCAGCTAGCGCCATTCGACATCCAACACCGCGGTTCCTGGTGTGTCCGCTGTGCCGTGCGTGTGATCATTGCTTGTACAGCCCTCTCGCAGTGTCCGGAGCAAGTATGGTGGGTCTGACACACCGCTGTCAATGTGTTCTTTTTTCCATTTCCAGGAGTGTACATGTACTTCAACAGCTCATTGCACACATGCGCACTCCTGCGATGCCCCTACTACCATTCATCGTAAAAACACGACTGAAAGGCGAGCGCAATTGTGGGTAACTGTTACAGCATTAATAAAGCAATAAGACTGATTTTCGTGGCTAAAGTATATATGGTATTCTGATTTTCTCAGTTTCATTATTGTAGTAAGATCAAACTTTCCGTTGTGCGTACTGAGTAATTCTGTAAGGGTCAAATCAGAGTAACTTCTTCATCACCTCCCCTGTGTGGACGTAATCAGAAACCTATTATACACAATACAGGCCATTAAAATTGCTACACCAGGAAGATGACGTGCTACAGACGCAAAATTTAAGCAACGGGAAGAGGATGCTGTGATATGCAAATGATTAGTTTTTCAGAGCATTCACACTAGGTTGGCGCCGGAGGCGACACCTACAACGTGCTGACATGAGGAAAGTTTCCAACCGATTTCTCATACACAAACAGCAGCTGAATGGCGTTGCATGGTGAAACGTTGTTGTGATGCCTCGTGTAAGAACCATCCCGCTTCCGACTTTGAAAAAAGGTCGGATTGAAGACTATCGCGATTGCAGTTTATCGTATCGCGCCATTGCTGCTCGCGTTGGTCGAGATCGAATGACTGTTAGCAGAACATGGAATCGGTGGGTTAAGGAGGATAATAGGGAACACCGTGCTGGATCCCAACGGCCTCGTATCACTAGAAAGTCGAGATGACAGGCATCTTATGGGCATGGCTGTAACGGATCGTGCAGCCACGTCTCGATCCCTAAGTCAACAGATGGGGACGTTTGCAAGACAACAACCATCTGCACGAACAGTTCGACGACGTTTGCAGCAGCATGGACTATCAGCTCGGAGACCATGGCTGCGGTTACCCTTGACGCTGCATCAAGGACAGGAGCGCCTACGATGGTGTAGTCAACGACGAACCTGGGTGCACGAATCGCAACACGTGATTTTTTCGGATGAATCCAGGTTCTGTTTACAGCATCATGATGGTCGCGTCTGTCTTTCGCGACATCGCGGTGAACGCACATTGAAAGTGTGTATTCGTCATAGCCATACTGGAGTTTCACCTGGCGTAATGGTATGGGGTGCCATTGGTTACACGTCTCGGTAACCTTTTGTACGCATTGACAGCACTTTGAACAGTGGACGTTACATTTCAGATGTATTATGACCCGTGGCTCTACCTTTAATTCGATCCCTGCGAAACCCTACATTTCAGCAGGATAAAGCACGACCGCATGTTGCAGGTCCTGTACGGGTCTTTCTGGATACAGAAAATGTTCGACTGCTGCCTTGGCCAGCACATTCTCCAGATCTCTCACCAATTGAAAACGTCTGGTCAATGGTGGCCGAGCAACTGGCTTGTCACAATACGCCAGTCACTACTATTGATGATCTGTGGTATCCTGCTGAAGCTGCGTGGGCAACCGTACCTGTACACGCCATCCAAGGTGGTTGTTCTGGGTACTGATTTCTCAGGATCTATGCACCCAGATTGCGAGAAGATGTAATCACATGTCAGTTCTAGTATAATATATTTGACCAATGAATAACCGTCTATCAACTGCATTTCTTCTTGGTGTAGCAATTTTAATGGCCAGTAATGTAGATCACGAAGCTGGAGTTTAGCTTTCGCTCCCTCCTCCCAATCGGAAATTATGTTTCTTGTATTACCTAGACATGTCTTAAATTGCGAGACCTGTCAGAAAGTATATCTATTTTTTAACAGAGACGTCCTGTAACATTGTTCATTTATAGAACCACGCAGAATAAAATACTTCTTTCAATAGGTAAAATCAGAATTGAAAGGAAAGATCAGCCAACTGTGTCGGCAAACTACGTTCTATTTTCAGGCTAACCGAGATGTTTAATGAAGTCATCTGGACTGGCTTTACACAGCTACAACGTTTCCACCGAAAACCATTTAGCGTTACAGACACGTACAAGTGGGGTGAAATAAAACTTGGCGGAAATCGCAGGATCTGACGGGTATCAGCGTAGATACTTTCATTTGTCGTACTTTAATATGTACATACATACATACATACATCTCAGCGTCGAACAGTCTTCCGACAAACACATCACATGATTTTCTACTTTACGTTTTCTGCACAGTCGTAACTGCACCAAGTAGACTGCTCCTGCAGCATAGACCAACAGTTTTCATCCACGCGTCCATATTTCAACAGCGGACGTGCTACCCATGCGAAAACAAGCATTAATAGCTTGCTCTTGCCACATGTATTTGGAGATAATAAACAACCTAATAATACACTGCTCCTAAGAGCTATAATTATTAGTAAGCAAATGAAATAAATACTGATGTAATGTTGTTAGTATAATGTCCTTAGTCAACAACAAAAGTATCTACAGTTTTCTATCGTGTACCTTTAGATAGGCAACGTTAATTACGTCATTCGCCTCGGGAGCAGAAAAAATAAGCCGGGTTGCCTGGCTTAGGTAGTATATATTATTTTTTGGGTCAGTTTCCTTTCATAAATGTCACAGTTCTTAGTAAATGATGAAAAGCCGTCGAATAAAGCAGATTTAATATCTAGTGTTCCCAAGAAAGTGTTATAAGCCTCCTGCTCTTCCTGATCCACATAAACGATTTAGGTGACAATTTGAGTAGCACTTTTATACTGCTTGCAGATAACGCTGTCATATACCGTCTTATAAGGTCATCAGATGATCAAATGAAATTGGAAAACGATTTAGACAAAATATATGTATGGTACAAAAAGTGGCAATAGACCCTACATAATGAAAAGTGTGAAGTCATCCACACGGGCAGCAAAAGTAATCCGCTAAATTGTTACACGATAAATCTCACTAATCTAAAGGCTGTAAATTCAGTTAAATACTTTGCGATTAAAGTTACGTATAAATCAAGTAGGAACGATCACAAATATAATGTTGTGGGTGAAGCAAACCAAAGACTACGATTTATTTCCAGAAACACTGAGAAAAGCGAAAGGTCTACTAAAGAGACTGCTTATACGTTCTCTTCTGGAGTACTGCAGTGCGGTGTGGGATCAGCAAAAGACAAGATCGACAGAGGACATCGAAAAAGGTCAAAGATAGGCAGCTCGTTTTGTACTATCGGGAAATAGGAGAGAGAGGGCCACGAATATGATAAGTGCACTGGGGGTTTTTCGTTGAAGCAGGATTTCAATCACCAAGTTTCTCCTGAGAGTGGAAAAATATTTTGTTGGCGTCTACCTACACAGGGAGAAATGACTACCATAATAAAAATATTTATGTGTTTTTCCCGAGTGTTGTTTGAGAGTGTAACGGTAGAAAAATTGCTTGCATGTGGTTCTATGAAACGTCTGCCACGCACTTAAGTGTGAATTTTAGGGTAATGATGTGAATGTAAGTGTAGGTATTGGGCCGAAAGCGTAATTCCAAAAAAATGAAAGTTATTTTTGTAACTTCAGATTTTCCTAACGATAGTTAACAATCTTGAAGACCATTCGTAGTTGCACTAACAAAATTAGTGCCATAATACTACAGCTATGCAAGTGAAAACTACTTGCTTGCGCCAGTACCTGCCTTACTTAGCTAAAACCACAAATGGTTCAAATGGCTCTGAGCACTATGGGACTCAACATCTTAGGTCATAAGTCCCCTAGAACTTAGAACTACTTAAACCTAACTAACCTAAGGACATCACACACACCCATGCCCGAGGCAGGATTCGAACCTGCGACCGTAGCAGTCCCACGGTTCCGGACTGGAGCGCCAGAACCGCTAGACCACCGCGGCCGGCAGCTAAAACCACAATTGGACGTATTTACTCATTGCCGATCTATTTGGTGTGGCCTGTGAGCCCGTAGACACAAGGTTGCCGGTTGATATTGCTATAGGACGGGAAGCTGGACGACAGCTGCTACAGGCGAGGTAATTCATTAATTACGCCCTCCCATAGGGAGGGACAAAGCCAAGTAGCGTGAACCTCATTGAGTACCTGCCGCGTGCATTTCCGCGGAAGTGCACACGGCGCGCGGGTGGGGTGTGCTAATGTGTGGGGCGTGTGCAGCGTCCGCTCACTCACAAACACGCACGCGCGTGCGCACACACACACAGACACACACACATTATCCTGGCGCCAGGCCGCCACTGGTGGCGTGTTTTCCGCGCCAGGCGGCAGCAGTTTTAAAGCGGCCCGCACGGCTGCCGCGCTGACGCTTTAATTACACCTATCAGATGCGACCCAGCTGGTGACACCTGCCGGCCAACCGCGGAAATGTCGCGTCCTCAACAGCTGCTTTTATTTTTCACCATGTTTTTGTGTTTTTTTTTTTGTTTTGTTTGAACTCTCGTTTGCTGCTCATTTTCAGAAACACACTCAGCCACCTCGTGACAACGCGCGAAGTACACGCCCTACCCCCGACCGACACAATTAAAAGCCGCGCTGGTGGCTTGCTGGCGTCATGCCTTATTTTGCTGTCGTCTCTAGTAAGTTCTACAAAATATGAGATTATTTTTACATAGCGTCTGGGGATGATGGTGACTGCTAAAATAAAATAGTAGTGATAAACCAAAAAATTATGACAACTGTCGACAGCGTGTTGAATGCCGTCTGGTGTCGTTACGGGCAAGTGACCAACACCGACTCAAAGAAAGGCCTCGGCGCTTGTTCGTGATGTCACGTCAGCTAGGCACGGCGCGCGCCAGGTCTGTTGCAGGCAGAAACGCCTGGGCGTGCTTATCACTACAAATCTCTTATTTTTGGACAAAATGTTTGGTATTGTTTTGGATTCTGCAGTTTTATTTAGATGAAAGATTTTCTTACTATCGTAAAGCTTCAAATGAAGATCATAGTTCTGTATTACTGAGTCCTGTTGAAACAAACGTAGATCAAATTGAGAAGTGCTTTGCCAAATTGCAAGCTTCGGAAATTTTACATTCAAGTAACTATACTTACTTGATCCATTTTGTTATCGAAACGTACCCCAACCCCCTTGTAATGAACTATTTTCTTTTATTTATTTTTTTATTTTCGTTTGACATCGTCACTGGAAATGTGAACCAATTTTCATGTGTAAATGTCCGACTGCTGCCAGTCATTAGATTACAGTCGTTTTCAACGAAAGGAATTCTAAACAGCAAACAAAATAGCTTCATACATCGAAAATACTGCTGAGCTTAAACTTTTTTAAACATGCACATTAGAAAAGATAAATATTCCCCTCTTGCAAATGAAAGGAGAAACTTTACAAGATAAGAAAATTTTATTCGATAAAAAAGTATCTCTCTTTTGCCTCTGCTTCTGTCCCCCACCCCCTCCCCCAATGTGTACAATCGCAAGATATTTCATTAACATTCAGTGCCCCTCACCCCATAGTCAACCAAGATACCTAAAGAAGAGCACCAATATGTTTACAGTTTCTTGTAAAAGCAACCCAGTACGAACGTAACTTCCTCATATTTACAAATCAGGTAAAGAAGCACGAATTCTGTTGCTGCTGGCCCATGAAGTTGTTTTTGTATGTCAATCCTTAAAACAGGTGGAAATTTAAGTTCAGGAGTACACTATTTGTTAAGAAGTGTAGTGAATTGCACAATTAATGGATTGCAGAAATCTCTCAGAACAATGTGTGTTGGTCAACTACCGCCTATAGTTTCACATTATGAGTATGCCTACAACAGACCTGGCGTTCGCCGTGCCTAGCTGACGTGACGTCACGAACAAGCGCCGAGGCCTTCCTTTGAGTCGGTGTTGACGTGACGCGGTGACATAACATCTACATTGATACTCCGCAAGCCACCCAACGGTGTGTGGCGGAGGGCACTTTACGTGCCACTGTCATTACCTCCCTTTCCTGTTCCAGTCGCGTATGGTTCGCAGGAAGAACGACTGTCTGAAAGCCGCCGTGCGCGCTCTAATCTCTCTAATTTTACATTCGTGATCTCCTCGGGAGGTATAAGTAGGGGGAAGCAATATATTCGATACCTCATCCAGAAACGCACCCTCTCGAAACCTGGCGAGCAAGCTACACCGCGATACAGAGCGCCTCTCTTGCAGAGTCTGCCACTTGAGTTTGTTAAACATCTCCGTAACGCTATCACGGTTACCAAATAAGCCTGTGACGAAACGCGCCGCTCTTCTTTGGATCTTTTCTATCTCCTCCGTCAACCCGATCTGGTACGGATCCCACACTGATGAGCAATACTCAAGTATAGGCCGAACGAGTGCTTTGCCACTCCCTGCACCAAGTGCCTATCCGCTGCAGATCTTCCTGCATTTCGCTACAATTTTCTAATGCTGCAACTTCTCTGTATACTACAGCGTCATCCGCGAAAAGCCGCATGGAACTTCCGACACCATCTACTAAGTCATTTATATATATTGTGAAAAGCAATGGTCCCATAACACTCCCCTGTGGCACGCCAGAGGTTACTTTAACGTCTGTAGACGTCTCTCCATTGATAACAACATGCTGTGTTCTGTTTGCTAAAAACTCTTCAATCCAGCCACACAGCTGGTCTGATATTCCGTAGGCTCTTACTTTGTTTATCAGGCGACAGTGCGCAACTGTATCGAACGCCTTCCGGAAGTCAAGAAAGATAGCATCTACCTGGGAGCCTGTATCTAATATTTTCTGGGTCTCATGAACAAATAAGGCGAGCTGGGTCTCACACGATCGCTGTTTCCGGAATCCATGTTGATTCCTACATAGTAGATTCTGGGTTTCCAGAAATGACATGATACGCGAGCAAAAAACATGTTCTAAAATTCTACAAGAGATCGACGTAAGAGATATAGGTCTATAGTTTTGCGCATCTGCTCGACGACCCTTCTTGAAGACTGGGACTATCTGTGCTCTTTTCCAATCATTTGGAACCCTCCGTTCCTCTAGAGACTTGCGGTACACGGCTGTTAGAAGGGGGGCAAGTTCTTTCGCGTACTCTGTGTAGAATCGAATTGGTATCCCGTCAGGTCCAGTGGACTTTCCTCTATTGAGTGATTCCAGTTGCTTTTCTATTCCTTGGACACTTATTTCGATGTCAGCCATTTTTTCGTTTGTGCGAGGATTTAGAGAAGGAACTGCAGTGCGGTCTTCCTCTGTGAAACAGCTTTGGAAAAAGGTGTTTAGTATTTCAGCTTTACGCGTGTCATCCTCTGTTTCAATGCCATCATCATCCCGTAGTGTCTGGATATGCTGTTTCGAGCCACTTACTGATTTAACGTAAGACCAGAACTTCCTAGGATTTTCTGTCAAGTCGGTACATAGAATTTCACTTTCGAATTCAATGAACGCTTCACGCATAGCCCTCTTTACGCTAACTTTGACATCGTTTAGCTTCTGTTTGTCTGAGAGGTTTTGGCTGCGTTTAAACTTGGAGTGGAGCTCTCTTTGCTTTCGCAGTAGTTTCCTAACTTTGTTGTTGAACCACGGTGGGTTTTTCCCGTCCCTTACAGTTTTACTTGGCACGTACCTGTCTAAAACGCATTTTACGATTGCCTTGAACTTTTTCCATAAACACTCAACATTGTCAGTGTCGGAACAGAAATTTTCGTTTTGATCTGTTAGGTAGTCTGAAATCTGCCGTCTATTACTCTTGCTAAACAGATAAACCTTCCTCCCTTTTTTATATTCCTATTAACTGCCATATTCAGGGATGCTGCAACGGCCTTATGATCACTGATTCCCTGCTCTGTACATACAGAGTCGAAAAGTTCGGATCTGTTTGTTATCAATAGGTCCAAGATGTTATCTCCACGAGTCGGTTCTCTGTTTAATTGCTCGAGGTAATTTTCGGATAGTGCACTCAGTATAATGTCACTCGATGCTCTGTCCCTACCACCCGTCCTAAACATCTGAGTGTCCCAGTCTATATCTGGTAAATTGAAATCTCCACCTAAGACTATAACATGCTGAGAAAATTTATGTGAAATGTATTCCAAATTTTCTCTCAGTTGTTCTGCCACTAATGCTGCTGAGTCGGGAGGTCGGTAAAAGGAGCCAATTATTAACCTAGTTCGGTTGTTTAGTGTAACCTCCACCCATAATAATTCACAGGAACTATCCACTTCTACTTCACTACAGGATAAACTACTACTAACAGCGACGAACACTCCACCACCGGTTGCATGCAGTCTATCCTTTCTAAACACCGTCTGTACCTTTGTAAAAATTTCGGCAGAATTTATCTCTGGCTTAAGCCAGCTTTCTGTACCTATAACGATTTCAGCTTCGGTGCTATCTATCAGCGCTTGAAGTTCCGGTACTTTACCAACGCAGCTTCGACAGTTGACAATTACAATACCGATTGCTGCTTGGTCCCCGCATGTCCTGACTTTGCCCCGCACCCGTTGAGGCTGTTGCCCTTTCTGTACTTGCCCAAGGCCATCTAACCTAAAAAACCGCCCAGCCCACGCCACACAACCCCTGCTACCCGTGTAGCCGCATGTTGCGTGTAGTGGACTCCTGACCTATCCAGCGGAAGTGTGTAAGCGGCGCACACACGGAGAGGGGATCACCCTGGTGTAGATGTGGGCTTCAAATGGGGACATCCTTTGAGGTAAGCGACTTTGACGAACGGTCGATTGTTATTACCCAGAGTCTGTGAACGAGTATCCCAAAAACGATGAAGCTGATCGAATGTTCACGGGCTATTTCGTGAGCATCTACAGAAAGACGTAGGACGGCATGAAGGCACCACTAGCGCTAAATGGTTGGGCGTCGAGTAGTCCACTCAGAACGAGTTGTATAGATGGTGATCTGTGGCAGCTATGCCGAAATACTTGCAATGCTGGTGCGCGCGGAATGGTAAGGAGCATACCATTCATCGTGTCAATTGTTGAACATGGAGGTCTGAAGTAGACCCCCCCCCCTCCCCCCCGCCGTGTTCTCTTTTTTACCCAGCTGTATCGTCAATTACGATTGCAGTGTGCACAGGACCGTCGTGATTGAATCGTCGATCAGTGGAAACGTTACGGCTGTTCGGAACAATCAAACTACACTAGATCGAAATTATACACATACACACACACACACACACACACACACACACACACACACACACACACACACACACGCGACGCAGGTGTGTGTGGAGGCAGCGGTTTTCGTATTATTCAAAAGTGACCTTCATGCGCAATCTCCAACCCCACACTCATTCAGTTGTTCGTGGCATTCCCTCCTACCATTATACAAAAATTTCCGACACGCGATCTATCCCTGATATTGCACATTTATTTTGTGTCTGCTGATTGAACTATTACGCCACGAGCATAGTCGGCTATTTCGTTAACATTATTAATCAAAGCGTGCCCGTGAAGGTAATGAACGAAAAGCTTTTGAAATGTTCCTGTAAAATTAATTATGTTGTCACTTTCGAACGAAACTTAACCCTTACAACCACAGTAGTTTTGTAATCCGAAGGCCTGACGAATACAATTGTCTACTTTAAGCTGTTGAAATTCACAAAACTGTCAGGTACAACTTACATAGACATCAAGTTTACAATTATTAAGTTTTCAACCAGGACGTAAAAACTTCAGTCAGTTAAGACCACAAACTGGTCGAATGTGGAAAACAATTCATGCAGTCACAAATTTTTGTTCGTCTTGGAAGACAGTGCAGAACGGCATCGCATCCACGTCACAACAAATATTCGTAGTGGCCACCATGGGGTTGTGGAGGATAGTGGTAGTAGCGGTTGTCATGACGGATAAGCACAATCGTATTTTGGCTTACCTCACGTTGGCGAGCCATTTGCCGGGAACTAGAACTAGGATCGACTCAAAAGCCTGTAGAACCTGGTCCTCCAAATCTGGCGTCTGCACACTCGGCCGCCTCCCTGCACTTTGTATATCTGCGAGGACGCAGCATCACGCAGACGCGCAAAAAGGGGTTGAAATGTTGCGAGATATGCTTGGTACCTTTGAGGACACTTGTTTTGGTATAGCCGTGCTTCTTCTCACCGTTTTCATCTGCTTGGCCGTACACAGACACCATCTCGCCTTGTTCCAGACATGAATACCGCACAATTTTGCTGCTAACAGTACGTTGCGTCAATCTCATAGCATGTTACACCCAAAGAAAACACGCCACGTGACCTGAGGAACTGTCATTTGTCAGTACCATCTACCGTCGAAACGATGCATTTCCGGACAGATGTTCATAGGACTTTACTTCCTTTATTTCCACTCCGGAATTCGTCCCCGTAGTTTGTCAGTTTTATTATTGTTCGCCAAATTATAGTGCACAATATGGTGAATTTCCAGACGTTCGCTATTATTACCGTTTAGTCACTGAATTACTATAGCGACTTCGTTTATTTTTTCCTAATGGAACTATATACTTATTTCTGTTGCATTTGAAAGAAGCATCTAAGTGAACTTCAACGACATAACAAGTATGGAACTCGAATAAAGCGCCACAAACCACTGTCCTGTCCTCAGGATTAGCGGTTCCGTAAATATCTGCCCTACTATACGAAGTCTAAGGAAACATCTAACTCAGGCACAGTTCGTCTGCTGAGTTGAGCGAGCGAGCCCGGCCTGCCTTAGTGTCATACGTGCCGCGGCCAGTCTTTCTCGTAGGCCTCGTGATCGCACTAGCGCCATATATGGCAAACATACCGTTCCGCACTTGCTGTGCCCGCTTCAATCTTCCAATGGCCCAAGCTGTGCATAGCAACAGGCCATAGTCTACATCTACATCTACATTTATACTCCGCAAGCCACCCAACGGTGTGTGGTGGAGGGCACTTTACGTGCCACTGTCATTACCTCCCTTTCCTGTTCCAGTCGCGTATGGTTCGCGGGAAGAACGACTATCTAAAAGCCTCCGTGCGCGCTCTAATCTCTCTAATTTTACATTCGTGATCTCCTCGGGAGGTATAAGTAGGGGGAAGCAATATATTTGATACCTCATCCAGAAACGCACCCTCTCGAAACCTGGCGAGCAAGCTACACCGCGATGCAGAGCGCCTCTCTTGCAGAGTCTGCCACTTGAGTTTATTAAACATCTCCGTAACGCTATCACGGTTGCCAAATGACCCTGTCACGAGACGCGCTCTCTTCTTTGGATCTTTTCTATCTCCTCAGTCAAACCGATCTGGTACGGATCCCACACTGATGAGCAATACTCAAGTATAGGTCGAACGAGTGTTTTGTAAGCCACCTCCTTTGTTGATGGACTACATATTCTAAGGACTCTCCCAATGAATCTCAACCTGGTACCTGCCTTACCAACAATTAATTTTATATGATCATTCCACTTCAAATCGTTCCGCACGCATACTCCCAGATATTTTACAGAAGTAACTGCTACCAGTGTTTGTTCCGCTATCATATAATCATACAATAACGGATCCTTCTTTCTATGTATTCGCGATACATTACATTTGTCTATGTTAAGGGTCAGTTGCCACTCCCTGCACCAAGTGCCTATCCGCTGCAGATCTTCCTGCATTTCGCTACAATTTTCTAATGCTGCAACTTCTCTGTATACCACAGCATCATCCGCGAAAAGCCGCATGGAACTTCCGACACTATCTACTAGGTCATTTATATATATTGTGAAAAGCAATGGTCCCATAACACTCCCCTGTGGCACGCCAGAGGTTACTTTAACGTCTGTAGACGTCTCTCCATTGATAAATACATGCTGTGTTCTGTTTGCTAAAAACTCTTCAATCCAGCCACACAGCTGGTCTGATATTCCGTAGGCTCTTACTTTGTTTATCAGGCGACAGGTATTTTTATCTCGATTGCTTCTTTTATGACGCTGTCCCAGAAACTAATAGTCAGTGCAGTAACAGATGTATCGAGATATTCAGTTTGATTTCCGTTTTGTAGCGCATGTTCTGCTACCGCTGGGGCCGGCCGGAGTGGCCGAGCGGTTCTAGGCGCTACAGTCTGGAACCGCGCGTTCGCTACGGTCGCATGTTCGAATCCTGTCTCAGGCATGTATGTGTGTGCTGTCCTTAGGTTAGTTAGATTTAAATAGTTCTAAGTTCTAGAAGACTGATGACGTCAGCAGTTAAGTCCCATAGTGCTCAGAGCCATTTGCTACCGCTGGTATCTTAGGATACCGTAGGTGGAAACACCTCTCGCGTTCTAGACGGCGCTGTTCTATAGTAGGCACAGTCCGTCAACACGCACATGTTGTTATTGTTGTCTTCAGTCCTGAGATTGGTTTGATGCAGCTCTCCATGCCACTCTATCCTGTGCAAGCTTCTTCGTCTCCCAGTACTTACTGGAACCTACATTCTTCTGAATCTGCTTAGTGTATTCATCTCTTGGTCTCCCTCTACTATTTTTACACTCCACGCTGCCCTCCAATGCTATATTTGTGATCCCTTGATGCCTCAGAACATGTCCTACCAACCGCTCCCTTCTTATTGTCAAGTTGTGCCATCCCTCTCCTCCCCAATTCTATTTAATACCTCCTTATTAGTTATGTGATCTACCCATCTAATCTTCAGCATTCTTCTGTAGCACCACATTTCGAAAGCTTCTATTCTCTTCTTGTCCAAACTATTTATCGTCCATCTTTCACTTCCATACATGGCTACACTCCATACAAATACCTTCAGAAACGACTTTCTGACACTTAAATCTACACTCGATGCTAACAAATTTCTCTTCTTCAGAAACGCTTTCCTTGCAATTGCCAGTCTACATTTTATATCCTCTCTACAACGAGCATCATCAGTTATTTTGCTCCCCAAACAGCAAAGCTCCTTTACTTCTTTAAGTGTCTCATTTCCTAATCTAATTCCCATAGCATCACCCGCCTTAATTCGACTACATTCCATTATGCTCGTTTTGCTTTTGTTGATGTTCATCTTATATCCCCCTTTCAAGACACTGTCCATTCCTTTCAACAGCTCTTCCAAGTCCTTTGCTGTCTGTGACAGAATTACAATGTCATCGGCGAATCTCAACGTTTTTATTTCATCTCCATGGTCTTTAATACCTACTCCGAATTTTTCTTTTGTTTCCTTTACTGCTTGCTCAATATACAGATTGGATTTCATCGGGGACAGGCTACAACCCTGTCTCACTCCGTTCCCAACCGCTGCTTCCCTTTCATGCCCCTCGACTCTTATAACTGCCATCTGGTTTCTGTACAAATTGTAAATAGCCTTTCACTCCCTGTATTTTACCCCTGCCACCTTTAGAATTTGAAAGAGAGTATTCCAGTCAACATTGTCAAAAGCTTTCTCTAAGTCTCCAAATGCTAGAAATGTAGGTTTGCCTTTCCTTAATCTATTTTCTAAGATAAGTCGTAGGGTCAGTATTGCCTCACGTGTTCCAACATTTCTGCGGAATCCAAATTGATCTTCGCCGAGGTTGGCTTCTACCAGTTTTTCCATTCGTCTGTAAAGAATTCGTGTTAGTATTTTGCAGCTGTGACTTATTAAACTGATAGTTCGGTAATTTTCACATCTGTGAACACCTGCTTTCTTTGGGATTGGAATTATAATATTCTTCTTGAAGTCTGACGGTATTTCACCTGCCTCATACATCTTGCTTACCAGATGGTAGAGTTTTGTCAGGACTGGCTCTCCCGAGGCTGTCAATAGTTCTAATGGAATGTTGTCTACTCCCGGGGCCTTGTTTCGACTCAGGTCTTTCTGTGCTCTGTCAAACTCTTCACGCAGTATCGTATCTCCCATTTCATCTTCATCTACATCCTTTTCCATTTCCATAATATTGTCCTCAAGTACATCGCCCTTGTATAGACCCTCTATATACTCCTTCCAACTTTATGCCTTTCCTTCTTTGCTTCGAACTGGGTTTCCATCTGAGCTCTTGATATTCATGCAAGTGGTTCTCTTTTCTCCAAAGGTCTCTTTAATTTTCCTGTAGGCAGCATCTATCTTACCCCTAGTGAGATGAGCCTCTACATCCTTACATTTGTCCTCTAGACATCCCTGCCACTTTGCACTTCCTGTCGATATCATTTTTGCGACGTTTGTATTTCTTTTTGCCTGCTTCATTTACTGCATTTTTATATTTTCTCCTTTTATCAATTAAATTCAACATTTCTTCTGTTACCCAAGGATTTCTACTAGCCCTCGTCTTTTTACCTACTTGATCCTCTGCTGCCTTCCCTACTTCATCCCTCAGAGCTACCCATACTTCTTCTACTGTATTTCTTTCCGCCATACCTGCCAATTGTTCCCTTATGCTCTCCCTGAAACTCTGTACAACCTCTGTTTCTTTCAGTTTATTCAGGTCCCATCTCCTTAAATTACCACCCACATGGTATTTTAAATATTGCTGGAGCTCTGAGCCTTCCAGAGTTCTCATTGTCAAAATTTCGGTGAGGCCCTGAAGAACGAATTGATTTTATGCCTTCTTAGCAGTGGCTAATATTTCTCGCTATTAAGCCACAGAACAGCAGAAACACAAGCTTCTTCGTACCTTACTCGTGGCCCTTCTGCTTACATTTATTCGGCAAGATGGCTTAAAAAATCTGGTGGTTGTTGTAGCCGTTTTCCTTTAACACTTTTCGTAAGTGGCTCACTTCCTTCGGAAGTTTTCACAGTCTAAAATGGTCCCACTCGATGCACCTAGGTCCTCAGAACAGAACGTTTCTGCGAAGGGTGGTGATAGCTGGTAGCATGCATTGGTCGGTTCGTGTGGGTGGGTCTCCGGTTCACACATTGGCTAAGACACCCATTTTCCTTGCGGTGGAGCATAACGTCAAGGACAGGCAAAGCACTATCTGTCTGTACATCCATCGTACACTTCTTTCAAAATACAAACCGCCTACCTTGAACATGACAAGTAGTTCTGCCAGCAGACAAGGACAATAAAGCCATCATTACGGAACAAACGGACAACGACAAGATGATACGTTTGATGATGCAGAAGGGACCCAACATCTAGAAAAATGAGGAAGACGTCGAAGGTTCTAAAGCGGTCCTCACTGGAACAGAACGTCTTGAAGAAGCTCCTAACTCAGGCAACTCGGCCACCTATATCTTACAGCTTTCCAAACGTTCATAAGAGGAGTGAACCCCGTACGTCGTGGCTACCATTGAATCACCAACTTAAAGACTAGAAAAACATCTGGTCAGCCTCCTGATTCTGTACATTCGTCATTGTGTGCACCACCTCGAGAATAGGATCGACTTCATCTGTCGAATTACATGCTTCGGTCTTGGAGAAGCTGATATGATGGTTATCTTTGATGTTGCGTCATTATTCACGCATGTTCCCATCAAAGATACTATAGACCTGCTCTCCCAGTTACAGGATGACAATTTTTGGATTTATTTGAGCATACCTAACACCCTCGAATTTTTTGTGTGATGGAGACTATTTTATCCAGACGGGCGGCGTCGCGATGGGAAACTCATTACCTCTAGTTATAGCCAATTTGTTTATGGACCACTCTGAGGAAATCGAGTCCTGCAAAGCCTAGTTGCTTCTATCGTTATGTCGACGATACGTTCGCAGTATGGTCTCATGAAAGTTAAAATCTGTGAGAATTCTTGGACCACATCAACAGCGTCCATGACACCATCAAGTTCACCATGGAGGTAGAGACAGGTAGTGTCTTCCATTTTCTTTAAGTCATCGTCAGCCGTGAACAAATGGGTGTCTCAGCCACACTGTTATCGGAAACCCATCCACACGAACCGATATCTGCATGCTACCAGCACTTCACAGAAACATTCCGTTCTGAGAACCTTGTTGCATCAAGCGGAAGCCATTTCAGACGCTGAAACCTTCCGAAGGAACTGACCCACTTCCGAAAAGTATTGAAGGAAAAAGGCTACAACCAGCGCCAGTTTTCGCAAGCCATCTTGCCGAAGCAACCTACGCAGATGGCCCCCGAGGAGGACACGAAGAAGTTTGCATTTGTGCCGTTCTGTGGCTTAATAACAGGATTTAATAGCTGCTGCTAAGGAGCCATAAAATAGATCTTCAGGGCCTGAGCAAATTTTCGACAAGTTATAAGGCCCCTGAAAGACGATGTAGGTCTCAGAATTCCAGGAGTATTTAAAATACCATGTTGTTGTGGAATATTTTATATCACAGAGACTGTGCGTAATATAGGATAGCGCCGTCTAGAACACGAGAGAATTTTTTGCCTATGGTATTCTGAGATATCAGCCGTAGCAGAACGTGCTCTACTAAACGGAAACCTTACTGAATTCTTCGAGACATCACTTGTTAGACTGACTAATAGTTTCTGGGACCATAAAAGAAGCAATCGAGATGACAACCCCATAAAGACTGCAGTTAAGTACAGCATGGAACGAGGTCATCGGAAGGTTGAAGCGGGCGCGGCAAACGCGCAACGGAAACATCACCACATACGGTGCTGGAGCGAACGCTGGAGACGTCAATGGAGGCAGCGCGGTTATAGAGGGTGTAAATTTAAAGTGGACAAAGCAGAGTAACTCGAAAAATAAGCTTGAGACGAAAAAATGTGTACAATCCAAAGTTGATTATTATTGAAGGGGACATCTGCTGGTGCTAAAATTAGCCCGCCACCCCAGCCCCTCGGGGTGTGGAGAGAGGCAACTTTAAAATTTCAAATGGGAACCCCCATTTTTATTGCAGAATCATATTCCACATAAAAAACTATATACATTTTGTGTTAAACATTTGATTCTTGGTAGTTGGCGCTGTAATTCTAGAAAATACATGTTCTCATTTTTGCGTGGAAAATGGTTACGGATAAATAAAAAATACTTATGTACTTCGTAAATTTTAATTCGCTAAAACTAAACCTCTCCCTCTCTCCCCATAGAATGGGGTTTGAGAGAGAGGAATTAAAGTTTTACAAATGTTGATACACACATTAATTTTTTCCACAGATTCGGACGAGTTTTGTTCATTTCGTGGTCATGAGGGCACACAACTTTTAATTATCAAACAAATCATCTGACTAGCTAACTATCTAACCAAACATCGTACTTACTAATGAGTCAACTCATTAACTAACAGAGTAAACAAAGTGAAAGATTAAATAAGGAAAAGACTAACCGACTCGCTAACTAAAGATGAACGTATTCCCGTTTAAGATTTGGTGGTCCTGGAAAGGAACGATTGGTTTCGTTTTATTGTTAATGATTTGCAAATACTTGAACGTAAATTAATTTCGGGTGCTTGTTTCTAGTGAGTCCCCTCGCCTCTCACTTTTGGCCTGCTTGTTGTCCGTAAATCCCTTGCATCTCACCGTTTTATGACATCAAATGTTGAAAGTGATGACCTACAACTTCGATGCATTTATTGACTCGTGCTGTAAATCGCTGCACACGTCTTGATAATTGCAGCGCAAGCATGTCTTATTCTTTACATCATGTATTCGCGAGTGGAAGGCGTTTCCTGATAAACGATATCTTTTGGATAACTGCATAAGAAAAGGTCTGGCGAGGTAAGGTCAGGCGAACTGGCTGGTCAACTCACAGGACCTGCCCTGCAGATCCAGCGATCATGGTGAAGTCGATCTAGTACATCGCGCGCTACTTATGAATAACGCGCTGGACAACCATCATGTTGATATCACTTGGTTTGTCGAAGTTCGATGGTCAGGGCTTCAAGTAGATCTGGCAGTTCATTTTCAAGTAGGTTTCGATATTTGTTGCCATTCAAATTACCGTCGATAAAATATGGACCGATCAGTTTATCGCCAATTATACCACACCAAACATTAACTGACCAAGGTCGCTGATGGTTGACTTCTAGAATCCAGTGTGGGTTCTATTCATTCCAGTAATGCATGTTATGGCGATTAACTTCGCCGTGGTTTGTGAATGTTTCCTCATCGGAGAAAAGTACTCTAGCAAAAAAGTTTTCGTTTGTTTGCATCCGCTGAAGTTCCCAGTGACAAAACGTTAGACGGTTTTGGAAGTCTTCGCCGTGTAGTTCCTGATGCATAGATACATGGTACGGATGAAATTTGAGGAGCTTCTGAATTTTCTGAACACTCATGTGTGAAATTCCTGATTGCCTTGATATTTCTCTTGTGCTCTCATTTGGATTATGCGCCACAGCAGCTAGGACTGCCACTTGATTGTTTTCTCCACAAACAGTAGCTGCACGGACTTTTTTTCTGGTTCACACTACCTTCCGCAGTAAATTGTTTAATAACTCGAATAAAAAGGACCGTGATCGTACTTGGCCAGGAAAACGCTGCGCGAAAAGCGCGACTGCATCGTCAAAATTTCTCCCACTTTCTTCATAAATGTACAGCATCTCAGTTGTTTCTTCCACAGAGAGATAATTCACAATGACGTATGCCACCTATTAATTTCAAGAGAGGGAAGATAAGGGGAGTCGTGAAAGGCATGGTTAGAATTTCTATGAGCGAGAAGCGGCCCGCTCGGCATAATTCCGCCTAGCAACACTAACTCCGCGTCAAACGCGACTGGTAGCGAGCAAACGCCGCGAAAGCGGTCACACAAGGTAATGAAACATAAGCCGCCTAAAAGACAATCGTTATAAACGATGATTTGCTGTCTGAATGCTCAAACGGGTAAATGATACAGTACGTTTATTACATTAATACTTATAATTTCTGGCACCGAGCGAGGTGGCGCAGTGGTTAGACACTGGACTCGCATTCGGGAGGACGACGGTTCAATCCCGCGTACGGCCATCCTGATTTAGGTTTTCCGTGATTTCCCTAAATCGCTGCAGGCAAATGCCGGGATGGTTCATTTCAAAGGGCACGGCCGACTTCCTTCCCTGTCCTTCCCTAATCCGATGAGACCAATGACCTCGCTGTCTGGTCTCCTTCCCCAACACAACCAACCAACCAACTTATAATTTCTGAAGCCCAGTCTTATTACGAGAAATGGCGAATTACTCGTCCCTGTGCTACCTATCGGCGGCACTCCGAAACATTATGCCGCTCATCAGCAAGAGTTGGATAAGAGCATTGATTATCGATCAGGGCTGAGTGAGACATCGATTATCGTACATAATTCTAAAAATGTAAACGACGTAACAGCCGAGATATTCCGAAATAAAAAAAGGTGTGAACAATGTGATTTAAGTCAATAAATTTATGAATGTCGTTTTCTACGTTTTTTCACCAGAAACTAAAACAATCAAAATAAGCAAGCATCCCAGTTATGCGATTTCTCGACAAACAAGAGTGATTACTCCGAATCTAATAAAAATTAGGTTCTCGAGAAAGTTAAGTTTTTAGTTAACGAGTTCCACTCGTTAGTATTAGGATGTTTGGTTAGTTAGTTAGCTAGTCAGATGATTTGTTTGTAATTAAATGTTGTGTGGTCTCATGACCACGAAACAAACAGAATATTAGTTAGCGAGTCGGTTAATCTTTTCTTCAGTTAATCTTTTACTTTGTTTACTCTGTTAGTTAATGAGGTCACTCGTTAGTAAGTAGGATGTTTGGTTAGTTAGTTAGCTAGTCAGACGATTTTTTGATAATTAAATGTTGTGTGTCCTCATGACCATGAAAGAAACAAAACTTGTCCGAATCTGCGGAAAAAAATTAATATGTGTATCAACATTTTTTTTTTTTTTTCTCATCAGTCTACTGACTGGTTTGATGCGGCCTGCCACGAATTCCTTTCCTGTGCTAACCTCTTCATCCCAGTGTAGCACTTGCAACCTACGTCCTCAAGTATTTGCTTGACGTATTCCAATCTCTGTCTTCCTCTACAGTTTTTGCCCTTTACAGCTCCCTCTAGTACCGTGGAAGTCCTTCCCTCATGTCTTAGCAGATGTCTTATCATCCTGTCCCCTCTCCTTATCAGTGTTTTCCACATATTCCTTTCCTCTCCGATTCTGCGTAGAACCACCTCATTCCTTACCTCATCAGTCCACCTAATTTTCAACATTCGTCTATAGCACCACATCTCTAATGCTTCGATTCTCTTCTGTTCCGGTTTTCCCACAGTCCATGTTTCACTACCATACAACGCTGTACTCCAGACGTACATCCTCAGAAATTTCTTCCTCAAATTAATGCCGGTATTTGATATTAGTAGACTTCTCTTGGCCAGAAATGCCTTTTTTGCCATAGCGAGTCTGCTTTTGATGTCCTCCTTGCTCCGTCCGTCATTGGTTATTTTACTGCCTAGGTAGCAGAATTCCTTAACTTCATTGACTTCGTAACCATCAATCCTGATGTTAGGTTTCTCGCTGTTCTCATTTCTACTACTTCTCATTACCTTCGTCTTTCTCCGATTTACTCTCAAACCATACTGTGTACTCATTAGACTGTTCATTCCGTTCAGCAGATCATTTAATTCTTCTTCACTTTCACTCAGGATAGCAATGTCATCAGAGAATCGTAACATTGATATCCTTTCACCTTGTATTTTAATTCCACTCCTGAATTTCCATCATTGCTTCCTCGATGTACAGATTGAAGAGTAGGGGCGAGAGGCTACAGCCTTGTCTTACACCCTTCTTAATACGAGCACTTCGTTCTTGATCGTTCAGTCTTATTAATCCCTCTTGGTTGTTGTACTTATTGTATATGACCCGTCTCCCTCTATAGCTTACCCCTACTTTTTTCAGAATCTCGAACAGCTTGCACCATTTTATACTGTCGAACGCTTTTTCCAGTTCGACAAATCCTATGAAAGTGTCTTGATTATCCTTCAGCCTTGCTTCCATTATTAGCCGTAACGTCAGAATTGCCTCACTCGTCCCTTTACTTTTCCTAAGGCCAAACTGATCGTCACCTAGCGCATTCTCAATTTTCTTTTCCATTCTTCTGTATATTATTCTTGTAAGCAGCTTCGATGCATGAGCTGTTAAGCTGATTGTGCGATAATTCTCGCACTTGTCAGCTCTTGCCGTCTTCGGAATTGTGTGGATGATGCTTTTCCGAAAGACAGATAGTATATCGCCAGACTCATATATTCTACACACCAACGTGAATAGTCGTTTTGTTGCCACTTCCCCCAATGATCTTAGAAATTCTGATGGAATGTTATCTATCCCTTCTGCCTTATTTGACCGTAAGTCCTCCAAATCTCTTTTAAATTCCGATTCTAATACTGGATCCCCTATCTCTTCTAAATCGATTCCTGTTTCTTCTTCTATCACATCAGACAAGTCTTCACCCTCAAAGAGGCTTTCAATGTATTCTTTCCACCTGTCTGCTCTCTCCTCTGCATTTAACAATGGAATTCCCGTTGCACTCTTAATGTTACCACCGTTGCTTTTAATGTCACCAAAGGTTGTTTTGACTTTCCTGTAGGCTGAGTCTGTCCTTCCGACAATCATATCTTTTTCGATGTCTTCACATTTTTCCTACAGACATTTCGTCTTAGCTTCCTTGCACTTCCTATTTATTTCATTCCTCAGCGACTTGTATTTCTGTACTCCTGATTTTTCCGGAACATGTTTGTACTTCCTCCTTTCATCAATCAACTGAAGTATTTCTTTTGTTATCCATGGTTTCTTCGCAGCTACCTTCTTTGTACCTATGTTTTCCTTCCCAACTTCTGTAATGGCCCTTTTTAGAGATGTCCATTCATCTTCAACTGTACTGCCTACTGCGCTATTCCTTATTACTGTATCTATAGCGTTAGAGAACTTCAAACGTATCACGTCATTCCTTAGTACTTCCGTATCCCACTTCTTTGCGTATTGATTCTTCCTGACTAATGTCTTGAACTTCAGCCTACTCTTCATCACTACTATATTGTGATCTGAGTCTATATCTGCTCCTGGGTACGCCTTACAATCCAGTATCTGATTTCGGAATCTCTGTCTGACCATGATGTAATGTAACTGAAATTTTCCCGTATCTCCCGGCCTTTTCCAAGTACACCTCCTCCTCTTGAGATTCTTGAACAGGGTATTCGCTATTACTAGCTGAAACTTGTTACGGAACTCAATTAGTCTTTCTCCTCCTTCATTCCTTGTCCCAAGCCCATATTCTCCTGTAACCTTTTCTTCTACTCCTTCCCCTACAACTGCATTCCAGTCGCCCATGACTATTAGATTTGCGTCCCCCTTTACATACTGCATTACCATTTCAATATCCTCATACACTTTCTCTATCTGTTCATCTTCAGCTTGCGACGTCGGCATGTATACCTGAACTATCGTTGTCGGTGTTGGTCTGCTGTCGATTCTGATTAGAACAACCCGGTCACTGAACTGTTCACAGTAACACACCCTCTGCCCTACCTTCCTATTCACAACGAATCCTACACCTGTTATACCATTTTCTGCTGCTGTTGATATTACCCGATACTCATCTGACCAGAAGTCCTTGTCTTCCTTCCACTTCACTTCACTGACCCCTATTATATCTAGATTGAGCCTTTGCATTTCCCTCTTCAGATTTTCTAGTTTCCCTACCACGTTCAAGCTTCTGACATTCCACGCCCCGACTCGTAGAACGTTATCCTTTGGTTGATTATTCAATCTCTTTCTCATGGTAATCTCCCCCTTGGCAGCCCCCTCCCGGAAATCCGAATGGGGGACTATTCCGTAATCTTTTGCCAATATAGAGATCATCATGATACTTCTTCAATTACAGGCCACATGACCTGTGGATAGACGTTACGAGTCTTTAATGCAGTGATTTCCATTTCCTTCTGCATCCTCATGTCGTTGATCATTGCTGATTCTTCCGCTTTTAGGGGCAATTTCCCACCCCTAGGACAAGAGAGTGCCCTGAACCTCTATCCGCTCCTCCGCCCGCTTTGACAAGGCCGTTGGCAGAATGAGGCTGACTTCTTATGCCGGAAGTCTTCCTCTCTCTCAAACCCCACCCTATGGGGGAGAGGGAGAGTTTTAGTTTTAGCGAATCAAAATTTACGAAGTAAATAAGTATTTTTATTTATTCGTAACCATTTCCACGCAAAAATGAGAACATGTATTTTCTTGAATTACAGCGCGAACTACCAAGAATCAAAACAACTGTTTCAGACAAAATGACGTAGTTTTGTATGTAGAATCTGATTCTGCAAAAAAAATTGGGGTTCCCATTTGAAATTTTGAGTTTCCTCCCGCCCCACCCCTCGGGGCTGGGGTAGCGGACTAATTTTAGCACCAGCAGATGACCCCCTTTCGAAAATAATTGGACTCTATACAATTTTTCGTTGTGAAGCATTTTTTCGAGTTATTCTGGTTTGTCCACTTAAAATTTACACCCTGTATAAGGACGGCAGGAGCGGTCATTCGACAGTCACAACTTGGCAGTTACCTAGGAGCACGCGATCGAAAACTCGTGGATTTTAAACTACTTGATGTGACTAGACGCCCGAGAGAATTTTATTATTATCACTTCCTAAACTGATCTTGGCTATTTTTACGAGCAGTAAATTCCAAATACATTTTTCTCTTCTCACATCTCTATAGCCGTGCAGATTCCTGTTTCCCATTTTCCCACATAAATGATACATTCACAGACTGCCTCTTTATTTATCTGTTGTCTTTACAATTTCATATCTGAAATGTACATTCTTGTTGTTTTATGCGTTTATATGGGTGCCTCTTTCAGTTTTCAATTGTTAAATCCTTTGATAAGGATGTAAATTTCTGAATCACACTCATTGTAAACGGTAACATGGTGACCTATGAGTCACAAAGCCCAACAATTCGATTTCTTCTACAATGGTAGGGAGTCTTTCCTCGTACGACGAGTGCACACCTTTCTGAGATCACTGTAGGTACGTAAACGTTATTGTAGACTTCACGTATTCGTCCTCTGAAAAGAACAATGTTTTCATCACAAAATTGCATAGGTGACATACATCGTTTTGCACAGTCCGTGGTCTCACCGTCTGTTAACCATGTATTAGAGATGTTACAGTCCGTGTAGGAAAAATTGTAGAAAAACAGAACGTCACTGTAATTTACAAAGGTGCGACGAAAGAACATGAATATTTAAGGGTGACCTACAAAGCTCACTAAAGACTAGAAAAGCAAAAAATTATGGAATAGTCATGTCACTTGCAGCAGGTTTGTGTGAGCACTACAATTAAAACAATGGAGGGTGTATAAGTGTAGTTTGTGCGAATGGGGATATGGATAAATCAGCAACAGCGGGGCGCGCTTTGCAACCTGCGAAATTTGACATTCTCTTTCATAACAGTGAGGTCCTGACAACTACCAGCGAGGAATGAGATGGGTTGCAAAGAGATTCTATAGTGACTAACCCTTCACAGTTATATCCGAAGGAGGATGACTTAGAGCATCGTAACAGCTTATTACCGTTATTGGAAGGGAATCGCACCGGCCTCCCACACTGGGACTGTGTTGGTAATAACAACCGACGTCGGCTAAATTGCGCACGTCACACCTCACTCTGTAACGAAAATGCACTTCCGTCAGCTGCAAACCCTGAAGCACAATGAAACCACCAGCTCCCCTGATGTACTCGACGGGCTGTTACGGTACGCTGACAATTACAATAGAATTCTTGAGATTATTGCAGTGTACACAGGAAAATTTTAGAGAGTTCTAGTTTCACATACACAAGGATACTAACAAACTGAATAATTGCTTCATCTCACGTATATAATTATTATTCAGGCTTTGTCAAAAATACATCACGCGAAACTAATCCGGCAGCTAGCCCGTCTGCTATGTACACTACTCCTGCTGAATTAATTCGGATTTTCCTCGATACGTTCAGCTGTGAATAATTAAAAGCGCTACGAGCTGTTCCGTTAATTAACCCGATAGGGGCTTTTTTCGTCGACGTCGGTATTAAATAATAAGTGATATCATTGTTGTTAGTCAATTAAAGGCTGCTTGGAAATACGTTTAGTTTTGTTTCGAAAGGAGAATCCTTTGGTCCGAGGTTAAATTTTTAATGCTACCGTAAACCGGGTTTGTACCGTCGTTAACTGGAAAATCCGTTGAAACACGTGGCTTCATCGACGCCCTGCTTCAGTGTAACCTATCGTCTTTAAACAAGCGTCCTTTCCTGCGCTTGCGTGACCTCAATGGACGGCTGGCGCATAAGGTAAGGCGGTTTCTGCCCGAAACTTCCCTACTTCAGCGTCTGGAGGCGTTGGCTGCAATTGCTCCTCCTCCACGTCGCATACTCTCTGACCGCTTTCTCGTTTAGCGTTTAATACTACAAATTCCTAACGAACCTGTTGATAATGTCATTTAGTATGCCGTTCTTTTTCTTGCAATTTCGAAGTGCTGCTGCATTTTTAATGACTTCCGCCGTTCTTCCCAATGCTGTAACATTATTTCGACAGTTTACCTCGAACACAGTGTAAACATGGGAAACACTCTGAGAATTCAAGAAGAATGGAATAATTCCTATTCAAGAGTAACCAAGTGCTGACGTGTGTGAATTTTACCGCACTATCAGTTTAACAAGTCATAGCTGCAAAATACTGACACGAATTATTTACAGAAGAGTGAAAAAACAGGCAGAAGCCGACTTCGGGGAAGACCAACTTGGGTTCTGGAGAAATGTTGGAATACGAGAGGTAATACAGACCCTACTATATACCTTAGGAGATAGGCTAAGAGAAACCAAACCTATATTTATAGCATTTGTAGACTTGAAGAAAGCTTTTGACAATGTTGACTGGAAAACACTCTTTAAACTTCTTAAGTTATCAGCGGTAAAATACAGGGAGCGAAACGTTATTTACAACTTGTACAGATTGCAGATGGTAGTTACAAAAATGGAACGTTATGAAAGGGAATCATTTGAGAAGTGAGGGAGGGAGGGCTGCTGCCTATCCTCAAAGCTATTACACCTTTACACTGTGAAAGCAAGAAAGGAAGAGAGAGAAAAATTTGGAGAAGGAAACAAATTCAGGGAGAGTAAATCAAACCCTTAGGTATGCCGATTACATTGTGATTCTATGTGTGAGAGCAAAGGACTCCGAAGTACAGCTGAACCGAATGGCCAATATCTTGAAAGGAATATACAGGAAGAAAATTAACAAAAACTAAAGAAGGGTATTGGAATATAGACTACTTGAAGCAGGCGATGCTATGGGAACGAGATTAGAAAGTGAAACACTGTAGCCGGCTAGTGTGGCCGAGCGGTCTGGAACCTCGCGACCACTACGGTCGCAAGTTTGAATCTTGCCTCCGGCATGGATGTGTGTGATGTCCTTAGGTTAGTTAGGTTTAAGTAGTTCTAAATTCTAGGGGACAGATGACCTCCGATGTTAAGTCCCACAGTGCTCAGAACCATTTGAAAAACTGTAAGCAGAAAATGAATTTTATTACTTTTGCAATTAAATAACTTGTGATGGTATTAAAGTCCCTGGAGAAGAAATAAAAACGTGGAGGATCGCAAATGACATTGTAATTCTGTCAGAGACAGCAAAGGACTTGGAAGAGCAGTTGAACGGAATGGGCAGTGTCTTGAAAGGAGGATATAAGATGAACATCAACAAAAGCAAAACGAGGATAATGGAATGTAGTCGAATTAAGTCGGGTGATTCTGAGGGAATTAGATTAGGAAATGAGACACTTAAAGTAGTAAAGGAGTTTTGCTATTTGGGGAGCAAAATAACTGATGATGGTCGAAGTAGAGAGGATATCAAATGTAGACTGGCAATGGCAAGGAAAGCGTGTCTGAAGAAGAGAAATTTGTTAACATCGAGTATAGATTTAAGTGTCAGGAAGTCGTTTCTGAGAGTATTTGTATGGAGTGTAGCCATGTATGGAAGTGAAACATGGACGATAAATAGTTCGGACAAGAAGAGAATAGAAGCTTTCGAAATGTGGTGCTACAGAAGAATGCTGAAGATTAGATGGGTAGATCACATAACTAATGAGGAGGTATTGAACGGAATTGGGGAGAAGAGGAGTTTGTGGCACAACTTGACATGAAGAAGGGACCGGTTGGTAGGACATGTTCTGAGGCGTCAAGGGATCACCAATTTAGTACTGGAGGGCAGCGTGGGTGGTAAAAATCATAGAGGGACACCAACAGATGAATACACTAAACAGATTGAGAAGGATGTAGGTTGCAGTAGGTACTGGGAGATGAAGAAGCTTGCACAGCATAGAGGAGCATGGAGAGCTGCATCAAACCAGTCTCAGTACTGAAGACAACAACAACAACAGCTTGTGATGGTGGGGGTAGGGAGGATATGAAATGTAGAATGACAATGTTAAGAAAAGCTTGTCCGAAGAAAAGAAATTTGTTAACATCAGATATAAATTTAAGCGTTAGGAGGTCTTTCCTGAAGCCAAGTATTATGAAGATTAGATGCACAGATCGCGTAACTAATCAAAATGTGTTGAATAGAATTGGAAAGAAAAGAAATTTGTGGCGTAAGTTGGCTGATAGAAGGGATCGTGTTATAGGTCACATCAAGGAATCTACTATTTAGTAGTGGAGATAAATGTGGGGTAAAGCTTGCAGAGGGGGAACAAGAGACGATATACTAAGCAGGTTCAAATGGATATGTGTAGCAGTAGTTATTCGAAGAAGAAGCGGGTTCCGCAGGATAGAACGTGGAGTGAAGACAGTAACAACAACAACTACTACATCCTCCAACTTTCGTTACTTAGCAAACTAATGCATCACAAGCGAGTTACGTGGGTAGTCAGTAAGTAAGAATTATCCACTTAGTATCACGAAGATGTTCGTTTCACCCTCCATACAAATGTGGTAGGAAGTGGTGCTTTTGCAGCAAAGTGTCGACAATAGGTTTATGATGTGACCTCAGATATATGGGGCCTTTCGGGACTGTAAAGGATTTGTGAAAATAGAATGCAACAAATGTAAACAGACAACTTGTCGGAAGAGGGAGAGGGTTCTAAGTCAGGATACAGAGACTGTAGAGCACGTCTTCAGGAACAAAAACTGAGAATAATCGATCGCGGTTGGAAATGTCATCGAACTACACTACACAAAGCCGTAGTAGCTACAAATCGCCTGCCTCTTCTCCAGCCACTTGGCAGTAAATGTTGAGCTGTAATGCCGACTGATCGCAAGCTGAAGTCCAGGCATGGAACGTGGCAGCTGTAACTTCGGCGTTCAGCAGCGTCATGGATAATGTACCCAGACATTCTGCATCTTCGTGTTTTCGTGGCAAATGAACGATTCACTCTTTTTTACTCAGAAATCCTCTTCAGTTCCAAATGGTACTTCATCAGCGTGACCAGTTTCGGAGACTATTGGTTCAAATGGTTCAAATGGCTCTGAGCACTATGGGACTCAACTGCTGAGGTCATTAGTCCCCTAGAACTTAGAACTAGTTAAACCTAACTAACCTAAGGACATCACAAACATCCATGCCCGAGGCAGGATTCGAACCTGCGACCGTAGCGGTCTTGCGGTTCCAGACTGCAGCGCCTTTAACCGCACGGCCACTTCGGCCGGCTTCGGAGACTATTACTCCATGTTCGGGAGCTCATCACGGCAATGTATGTATGTAAGAGCATAAACCGTATTTCTTCTCCTAATATTTCTATGATATGCCTTTCGTTCATTTTCTGACTGAATGAAACCGTAGGTTAACACACACACACACACACAAACACACACACACACACACACACACACACACCTGCTCATTTTGCTATACACTGCGCCAACAGCGCACCAAGTCGTCAGTAATACATGCAATTGAATATGACAACAGAGAAATGCCAAGAATATCATTTAACGCAATGAGATTTTCACTGTGCAGCGGAGTGTGTGCTGATATGAAACTTCCTCGCAGATTAAAACTGTGTGCCGGACCGAGACTCGAACCTTTCGCGGGCAAGTGCTCTACCAACTGAGTTGGTCCGGCACACAGTTTTAATCTGCCAGGAATTTAAATATCGTTTATGTTGATTTGTAGAATTATTTGCACAAAAAAGAGCGCGTGTTAGACTGTGATGAAGCTGCAACACTGGCTCTGTCCTTTTAAAACCGCGGACCACGTCATTGCACCAGAGACGTTGTCTGGAGCAAATAACTATGCGTAATTGAATATATGACTACACGGTCGATCCCTGCTGGGGTATCGATGTGTCATCATGTGCAACACTGTATGGACGTCTTTGTGAATTTATTAAAGGGAGCGTAGGTTCCAAGTTTTAATTAAAACTTTCGCTTCATGAATTCCCACAATTTCCTTCACAAGCGGATCCCAAAATCATGAAGTCGCCCTTAGAATTTCGACATTCTCGTATTGCATCAAGTAATTGCTATCGACGCAGTGCTCTGTCACTGCCGATTTATTGGGCTATAAATCTTGGTGTACCTTCAGTGTTCTGTAAGTCTTTGATGAGATGAAGGAGTCATCTACCGAATGTACGAAAGGCACACCGCGGTGGGGATCTTGTAAACGTCAGCCTTTCGGAGCGTTAAGTCTTCTTCAGATTGTCGGCACGTCGAAATGTATATGGGCGAAATATCAAGAAAAGAAACAATTTCTGCGGCTCCATGCCGAAATTTAGTGGATAATTCACTACCTGTTACTCAGGACACCCTCGAAGTGTATTTTTGTGGCACGTAGGGTATGGATACGAGTTTACATGGGTCACTCACTCAATTGTCATGGGTTACGGGAGAGTTCTTAAGTCTCCCGAAAACATCCTGTGTCCTTGGAAGTATAACGGTATACAGTTTACCTAAGTGTTACATGCTTTGAACTCATTAAACTTTTAATCACTGCTCTGGAAGAAGCGTCGCTTTAGAAAATTCTTACTAAGGGAAATTTGCAAGCCAGAAAATAAGTTATAAGTTCCTATGATACTTGAAATAGGTTACAGACAGTCTCGACAGCAAAATGATTTATTTCCATGGTAGCCGGTTTCGGACAGTACTTAACCATCCTCACATGTTTGTGGAGTCACAACACTGCTCCATCCACCTTGACGCCTACCATATTCGTATGAGGATGGTCAATTATTCTTCAATGATCGTCTCTCACAATCCCTCAACACATATCTTCCTTCGCGTTTGGGCTAAACGAATTATGTTTTTCCATCTGCCCTGTAAGTGGTGTTAATCTCCAATAGCTTACCTCTTGAAACACCAAACACCGGTTACCTTGGTTACGGAAGCACTCTTCATACGAGCACCGACAGTTTGCCCACGTTCGAATACACGTATCTCCGACGTAATGCGTCCTCAACTGTAGACAACGGCTGACAAATGCAACGTATTGAGTGTATTGCACAGACGCTGTTGAAGTTCAAATAAAACAGCGCAATCTACAGGCTTGGCTAGCATCTGCATTTATGTACAAGCATGCGTTTTTCTTGAAGTTCTCATATTTTAGTCCATCTTTGTGTTAAGTTCTCTGGAGGTCGTCTGTTGTCTTTACATTTTTCGTATTACAACGTTTTGCTACGTTTTCTCTTATAAGTCTCTGCAAATTTTTCAAAAACTTCGTATCTGTCTGTGCCTCTTTTACTTTTAAAACGTTATACTAGATTTCATATTGTTATTTTCTTCCCCCTCTCCACCGTAGTGTACTCCGTATGCTGTACCTTCTCCTAATTAAGTACTGATTTTTCAAATATATCCCTATTCTGTGTACTGCAAAGACCGTAGGTAATACGTGTTATACAAGGTGTTCGAATGTATTCGCTCAAATTTAATACTGCACATAGAGAACATCAAAAGATATATATGTTCTATAGGTAGTTATGTCAAAAACAAATATACACTATGTGATCAAAAGTATCTGGACACCTGGCTGAAAATCACTTACAAGTTTGTGGCGCCCTCCACCGGTAATGCTGGTATTCAGTATGGTGTTGGTCCACCCTTAGCCTTGATGACAGCTTCCACGCTCGCCGAAATTTGTTCAATCAGCTGCTGGAATGTATCTTGGGGGAATGTCAGACCATTCTTCACGGAGTGCTGCACTGAGGAGAGGACCGATGTCGGTCGGTGAGGCCTGGCACAAAGTCGACGTTCCAAAACATCCCAAAGGTGTTCAATAGGATTCAGGTTAGGACTCTGTGCTGAACAGTCTATTACAAGGATGTTATTGTTGTGTAACCACTCCGCCACAGGCATTGCATTATGAACAGGTGCTCGATCATGTTGGAAGATGCACTCGTCATCCCCGAATTGCTCTTCAACAGTGGGAAGCAAGAAGGTGCTTAAACCGTCAATGTAGGCCTGTGCTGTGATAGTGCCCCGCAAAACAACAAGGGATGCAAACCTCCACCATGAAAAACACGACCACACCATAATACCACCGCCTCCGAATTTTAGCGTTGGCACTACACACGCTGGCAGATGACGTTCACAGGGGTTTCGCCATAGCCATACTCTGCCATCAGATCGTCACATTGTGAAACGTTAGTCATCACTCCACACAACATTTTTCCACTGATAAATCGACCAATGTTTTCGCTCCATACACCAAGCTAGGCGTCGTTTGGCATTTACCGGCGTGGTGTGTGGCTTATGAGCAGCCGCTCGAACATGAAATCCAAGTTTTCTCACCTCCCACCTAACTGTCACAATATTTGCAGTGGATCCTGATGCAGTTTGAAATTCCTGTATGACGGTCTGGATAGATGTCTGCCTATTACACATTACGACCCTCTTCAACTGTCGGCGGTCTCAGTCAGTCAATAGACGAGATCGGGACTGTATGCTTTTGTACTGTACGTCTCTCTTCACGTTTCCACTTCACCATAACATCGGAAACATTGGCCCTAGTGATGTTGAGGAGCGTGGCAATCTCGCGTACAGACGTATGAGACAAGTGAATCCCAATCACCTCACCACGTTCGAAGTCCGTGGGTTTGGCGGAGCGCCCCATTCTGCTCTCGCACGATGTCTAATGACTACTCAGGTCGTTGATATGGAGTACCTGGCAGCAGGTGGCGGCACAATGGACCTAATATGAAAAACGTATGTTTTTGGGGGTGTCCGGATACTTTTGATCACACAGTGTATGTTGTTAAGGTAATAAGGTCCACGACAGCTGTTTCTGATGCCAGGGACGTTTTAAACAGAAGGTAATTTAGAATCGTAATTACGGCAGTGGTAATCACAAAAACTGCTCGAATCCGCTACCATTGGTCTCTATACTCGCAGTAAATCATAGAACCACTGACTGCTGTGCCCGTTAGAAGATTCCTGGCATGTCCGCAATGCTACCGGCAACAACGTCAGTTCTAGTCTTCTTCCGTTTCCACAACGGTTTTGTACACCAGCTGCTTCATACCCTCCCAGAGGAAGAAATCCTGACACATTGGGTCAGGGCAGCGAGGCCCCGGGTCCTCCTCGGCCAAACCATCGATTCTCGAAGGTGGCTCTCAGATGACTTTTCACACCAGTACTGAAATGGACTGACACTCCATCGTGATGGAAGAACACCATTTGTCTAACATTTAAAGATACACCGAACCAATACAGCGACCCATACGTACACAGAGCAGTTTTGAATACACATTCCTAGTCAGCAACATCGACAAAACAGCTAACGTCAGCACCGCTAGCAAAATGTTCCCTAATTTTACAAATTGATTGCAGAGATCGTATATTCCTTAACAATTGTTTTGATACTCTTTGCCTCCTGTATTAATTAGAAACAATAATTTCAGAATACCCAGCATATCTTATCTTCTTATATTGTGGACGAGATGCTATGAAACATTTCTTTTACTACGATGATTTGTCGACGTTTGTGTGTGTGTGTGTGTGTGTGTGTGTGTATGTGTGTGTGTGTGTGTGTGTGTGTGTGTGAATTCGAAAGGGACCAAACTGCTGAGGTCATCGGTCCCTACACTTACACACTACTTAAACTAGCTTAAACTAACTTACGCTAAGAGCAACACACACACCCATGCCTGAGGGAGGACTCGAACCTCGGGCGGGAGGACCAGCGCAGTCCGTGACATGGCGCCTTAAACCGCGCGGCCACTCGACGTGGCATGATATTTGTGGAAGAGCTGTTATACACCATTATATACCATTATTTTTTAATATGCTTGTTCTGACGATATTTGTTGTATTTTTCTATGCTTATTCGATTGTACCCCAATTTTCAATATTCTTCAGATAACTGTTGGAAAATGGCCTTGGTGGCCGAAAACTATGTAGAAGAAAATACATATGAACAGACGCAGTTTTATGAATTACTTGATATGACTGCCAGTGTCGGTGCGTCATTACAACATCTTCAGGCTCTTATACACGTAGCTAGATATGCTATCTAAACGTCTGTACTATTATAGGGATCACTGATTTCACGTGGCTACCGTAGATTTTTGAAACTTCTCTGTAGCAGTGGACTCTCCGCACCTCTAACGAGTTGTCCTTACAGGTGCGGAAAGTCTACGCCCTCAGAGATGTTTCAGAAATCTACTGTAGTCAGTTGAAATTGTCATCCCTATAAAAGGGTGGACTTTTAGAACACTTATGTAGCTACGTGTATAGGTGCCTAAAGATGGTGCCAATGAGGCACCTAAACTGGTAGTCATATATAGTAATTCATAAAATTATGGCTGTCGGTTTTTATCTTCGTCAAGTCATTGACCAGGTGCAACCCAATACGAGGTGAACAAAATGTAAGAGGGGCGTTCGAAACGTCCGCGCAAAAATAAAAACTACTTATGTGTTTGGGGTGAACCTTTCTATTTTTCGACATGATGAATACACTAAGCAGATTCAGAAGGATGTAGGTTGCAGTAGCTACTGGCAGATGAAGAAGCTTGCACAGGATAGAGTAGCATGAAGAGCTGCATCAAACCGGTCTCAGGACTGAAGACCACAACAACAACAACAGTCTCCTTTTAGACTTATATACTGCAAAATAGCTATTAGTTGCTGCAATCGCCTCCTCGTTTGAATAAAATTTTTGTCCCGCCAGCGATTTCTTCAAACTGGGGAACAAATAGTAGGCCGAGGGAGCCAAGTCTGGAGAATAGCGGGGATGTGAAACGAGTTGGAATCCTATTTCCAAACATTTTGCGACCACAAATGCTGCGGTGTGTGCTGGTACATTGTCGTGATGGAAAAAGACATTTTTGCGGTCCAATCGCCGGCGTTTTTCTTGCAACTCGGTTTTCAGACGGACCAATAACGATGAATGATATGCACCTGTAATAGTTTTGCCCTTTTCCAGATAGTCGATGAGGACTATCCCTTGCGAATCCCAGAAGACAGTTGCCATAACCTTTCCTGCCTAAGGAATGGTCTTCGCCTTTTTTGGTGCAGATCCTCCCTCGGTAAGCCATTGTTTAGATTGTGAACTGGCCGAAGTGGCCGTGCGGTTCTAGGCGCTACATTTGGAGCCGAGCGACCGCTACGGTCGCAGGTTCGAATCCTGCCTCGGGCATGGATGTGTGTGATGTCCTTAGAACTAATTAAACCTAACTAACCTAAGGACATCACACACATCCATGCCCGAGGCTAGATTCGAACCAGCGACCGTAGCGGTCACGTGGTTCCAGACTGTAGCGCCTGGAACCGCTCGGCCACCCCAGCCTGCTTTGCTTTTCGTAATGTTTAATCAGCGCACTAAATTCTTGTTCGTCCATTTTTTGACAGTCACTCGACTTCTTTGATTCACGCGAATGCCATACACAAAGAAATAGACCAATATGGCTGAAACTTAGTATGCGTTCTGTCCAAAGATGCTACTAACTAAATATGGCCTCGACACGCACCGGTGGCGCCATCTCTCGGACTCTGCACGGACTTTTCAAACGCCCCTCGTAAATACAGAAACCTGGGCTGGTGATTGAAAATAAAAGTGCAGCTGGTGGCGTTTTTTGATTCCAAGTATAGTTGTGAGGGGCAGAAGAGTAATGTTGCCTCTTTTCAGGCCAGTGCACGGTGGTATGTGCTGTGGCGGTTTGTTACGCGTGAAGTGCCGCGTTCCCAGCTTGAGCGGGGGCGCCACGTGAAACGAACGGCACTGGGTCGCCAGTCGTGGCCTCCGGCTGGCGCCCAGCTGCCTCGGACCAATTTCCGTGCGCGCCCTGCGGAACGCCGCGTGCGACGCGACTGTTGCAGCGGCGGGCAGCGCCCGGCGAGTCGCCTTGTTACACAAGCGGCACCCGCCCGCCATGCATTTAGATAAGAGCGGCCGTTCCGCTTTCCTGCCTACCGGACGCCTGTCGCAAGAGACGCGCCACAGCTCGTCCGTCCGCTTTCACCTGACTCGCCAGACGGACGGCCTGCAATGACGCCGAGTCCGGGGCAACACCGTACGCAAAGTGTAAGAGAGTTTAGACTAGTGGGCTGAAACATTTTGTGATGATGATGATGTTGTCTGGTTTATGGGGCGCTCAACTGCGCGGTCGTCAGTGCCCGTACGAAGTACCAAATTTATACATAGTCAAATTTTTACACAGTCCAAATTAGACCCGGTTACGAATGATGATGAGGGCGAAATGATGAAACTCCTAGCACCCGGGAAAAGAAAAATATCCAGCCCTGCCGACAATCGAACCCGGAACTACATGATTCAGAGGTTGCAACGCTAGCCACTAGACCAAACATTTGGTGATCATTAAGCGGTGCTGCTTTGATTCAATTTTGTACTCAGCTAAATATGAGGTCATTAAAAACTTATCATAGTACGGACTTACTGTAG
The DNA here is from genome assembly GCF_023864345.2 of Schistocerca serialis cubense. NCBI lineage: Eukaryota > Metazoa > Arthropoda > Insecta > Orthoptera > Acrididae > Schistocerca > Schistocerca serialis. The sequence goes on from NC_064642.1 coordinate 177,281,333, forward strand.
AAGCATATCTGCATCTACACTACTGGCCATTAAAATTGCTACACCACGAAGATGAGGTGCTACAGACGCGAAATTTACCGACAGGAAGAAGATGCTGTGATATGCAAATCATTAGCTTTTGAGAGCATTCACACAAGGCTGGCGACGGTGGCGACACCTAAAACGTGCTGACATGAGGAAAGTTTGCAGCAGACCGGAGTGGCCGAGCGGTTCTAGGCGCTACAGTCTGGAACCGCGCGACCCCTACGGTCGCACGTTCGAATCCTGCCTCGGGCATGGATGTGTGTGATGTCCTTAGGTTAGTTAGGTTTAAGTAGTTCTAAGTTCTAGGGGAGTGATGACCTCAGAAGTTCCATAGTGCTCAGAGCCATTTTTAAAGTTTCCAACCGATTTCTCATACACAAACAGCAGTTGACCGGCGTTGCCTGGTGAAACGTTGTTGTGAAGCCCCGTGTAAGCAGGAGAAATACGTACCATCACGTATCCGACTTTGATAAAGGTCAGATTGTAGCCTATCACGATTGCCGTTTATCGTATCGCGACATTGCTGCTAGCGTTGGTCGAGATCAAATGACTGTTAGGAGAATAAGGAATCGGTGGGTTCAGAAGGGTAATACGGAACGCAGTGCTGGATCCCAACGGCCTCGTATCAATAGCAGACGAGATGACAGGCATCTTATCCGCATGGCTGTAACGGATCGTGCAGTCACGTCTCGATCCCTGAGTCAACAGATGGGGACGTTTGCAAGACAACAACCATCTGCACGAACAGTTCGACAACCTTTGCAGCAGTGTGGACTATCAGCTCGGAGACCATGGCTGCTATTAGCCTTGACGCTGCATCACAGACAGGAGCCCTATCGATAGTGTACTCAACGACGAACCTGGGTGCTCTAAAGGCAAAACGTCATTTTTAGGATGAATCCAGGTTCTGTTTACAGCATCATGATGGTCGCATCCGCGTTTGGCGACGTGGTGGTGAACGCAGATTGGAAGCGTGTATTCGTCATCGCCGTACTGACGTATCACCCGGCGTGATGGTATGGGGTGCCATTGCTTACACGTCTCGGTCACCTCTTGTTCCCGTTGACGGCACTTTTAACAGCGGTCGATACATTTCAGATGTGTTACGACCCGTGGCTCTACCCTTCATTCAATCCCTGCGAAACCCTACATTTCAGCAGGATAATGCACGACCGCATGTTGCAGGTCCTGTACGGGCCTTTCTAGGTACAGAAAATGTTCGACTGCTGTCCTGACCAGCACATTCTCCAGATCTATCACCAACTGAAAAAGTCTGGTCAATGGTGGCCGAGCAACTGGCTCGTCACAATACGCCAGTCACTACTCTTGATGAACTGTGGTATCGTGTTGTAGTTGCATGGGCAGCTGTACCTCTACACGCCATCCTAGCTCTGTTTGACTCAATGCCCAGGCGTATCAAGGCCGTTATTACGGCCACAGGTGGATGTTCTGGGTACTGATATCTCAGGATCTATACACCCAAACTGCGTGAAAATGTAATCACATGTCAGTTCTAGTACAATATATTTGTCCAATGAATACCCGTTTGTCATCTGAATTTCTTCTTGGTGTAGCAAATTTAATGGCCAATATTGTACATGTACATGGGGCGTTCAATGGGAAATGCAATCAGTTTTGGCCGAAAAAGGGCGAAGGTTGTTGTGGGACATCGTGGAATGATCCTGCCTTGGTCCTAATAGTTTCATGAAGTTCCGGTACGTGACGGCGCTGTAAGGAGCCTTCAAAATGGTGTCTACTAACAGGGGTGCGTTACAAGCAGAGAGCACCTTTTGGCGGAATACCAGAGCATCATAGGTGCTTGCCGATTGTGAACAGGTACCTGGCAGTGAAAAAAAGCATGGTGAGGCTCTGAGCGAGGCGTCCGTCACCTCCCGCGTGCTGGCCGGCCACACACAGCTGTGATGCCTACACTGTTGGGGCGTGTGAACACTCCCATTCTAGGTGACCTACGGATCGCAATCCAACACCTCGATGCACAAATGGACATCTCGTTGGTAATGCTGGCACACTTGTACACCAGATGTGGTACTCAGATGTGGGTGCCTGCAGTGTTCCTCGGCACCTAACAAAACATTAGAATATAAAGAGCACCGAAGGACCATCTGTGAGGAGTTGGTTGCCCAATACGAGGCTGATGGTGCCACTATTTTGTCGAACATCGTCACAAGCTACGAAACATGGGTTCATCACTTCAAACCGGTAACAAGCCGGCAATCCATGGAGCTGCGACACACCACTTCTCCTCCAAATAAAGAGTTCGGAGCCGCACTCTCAGCCAATAAAGTCACGGCGACGGACTTCTGGGCTCTGAAGGGGTTACTCTGTTCGGTGTCCTCCCTCATGGTCCAACGATTAACTCTGAAGTGTATTGTGCAGTCCTCGAGAAATTGAACAAACGACATCTCAATGACAATGCAAAGCCTCACACAAGTGTGCACATCCGAAAGATCACAAAAATTCATTGGACTGTTCTTCCTCGTCCATTCCACAGCCAGAATCTAGCACCTTCCGAATTCCATGTGTTTGGTCAAATGAAGTATGCACTTCGCGGGAAGCATTATTGGATAATAGGGAGGGTGGACTACTGATGTAGCAAGACGTTGGCTCCCACCAGTACAGTGGTACGTTGAGGACATACACCCCTCCCAATAAGGTGGCGTAGAGTCGTCGCATTGAACGGGGATTATGTCAAAAAACCAGGTTTTGTAGCCATTTTGTACCGGACTCCTGACTAAAACCAACCAGCTTTCATAAAAAGAAGTGTGTTGCGTTACTTATTGAACGCCATCGTACTTCCATAATCTGTAAGCCACTATGAAGTACATGGTAGGGGTACTTCCCATCGTACCAGTTATAAGGGTTTCTTCCATTTCCACTCTTATGAAGCGCGGGTAGAATGACTTTTTACGTGCCTCGCCCTGTAATTAATCTAACTTTATCCTCACGATCCCAACGGCTCCGATTCGTAAGGGTTTGTAGTATATTCCTAGATATATTATTGAAAATCTGTTCTTGAGACTTTTTAAGTAGAATTTCTCCGGGTAGTTTACATCTATGTTCAATAGTCTGTCAGTTAAGTTTCTTTCGCATTCTGTGATACTCTGGCACCAGCCAAAAAACCTGAGACAATTCGTGCTGTCTTTCTTCGTGTATGTTTGATATCCCCTGTAGCCCTATTTGGTGCGCGTCCCATACTCTTGAGCAGTATTCTAAGATGGGTCACGCGAGTGATTTGTAAGCGATCTCCTTTGTAGACTGTCGGCATTTCCCTTGTATTCATCAAAAAGCCAAAGTCTGTTAACTGTTTTGCATACGACTGACCATTTATGTTCGTTCTATTTCACAGCCCTACATAGTACTACACCGACGAAATTGTACGAATTGACCGATTCCAGCTGTGACTTTTCGGTCGTATAGTCATACGATAATACAGTTTCCGGCTTTATGAAATGCCAAATTTTACATTTTCTAAAATTTAAAGCAAGTTTCCAATATTTTCACCGCCCTGGAATCGTATGAGCATCCGATTGAATAATTGTGCAAATTTTTTTCAGGTAGTACTTCATTACTGATAAATGCATGACCTACGGAAAACTGGAGGTTATTACTAATATGGTCTGCACGGTCATTAGTATGCAACATGAACAGTGAGGGTCCCTGCACACTTCCTGGTTCACACCCAAAGTTACTTCTACTGGGTGGTTGTCAATAAAGTACAGCTGCTCTTGGAGGTCCAGCGTGGGCTTTAATTACCGTGTGGCAGCGACCCTTGCATATATTAAATATATTTGAAATCACGAACCGATTTACGCGGAAAAAAAATTACTACCAGTTTTGGCCACTAGATTCAAATCTGGCGCTGTACAGCTTCTAGTAGACGCCTCCGGTTCTCAAACTGAACAAGCTGTGGAAACGGCGGTTAGTAATAATATTGAAAATTAAGATATTCTCACTTGTATGACCCTTTCTGCCCACGTCCCGCTGCTAATCCAATATAAGTGGAAAGATCTCTACGCGACATTCTTGCATTCATAATGTCACATTTGCACCTGTTGGACATAATTACAACTAATTTTCTTCCAACGTAAATTGGTTCCATATTAACGCTTTAGAATGTCGACTACGTTTCGGTACCACACGGTAATTACAGCCCACACAGGAACCCTGTGAGTACCTTCACTTTACTTTTAACCATCTGGTGCATGTCGATGAGTTTCCATCCAAGATAACATGCTGTACCATCCCTACTAATATACCCTCAGTCCAGTGACAAGTTGTCCTTGAAACCGCATACAACCACAGTTATGATAATAAGCGTGAATGTAGTAGTGACACAAAGGATTTTCGTAAACTAAGATGAACCGCATCTACTTGAATCGCTTCTTCCGTGGCTTTCAAGATGTCACTTGAGGAAAGTGAGAGTTGGTTTTCACAGAGTGCAGGTACGTGGTTGAACGTAACAGTTCCACCTGCTGGGGTGGCAGTAACCTTACATAAACACATTGCGGACATGCCAGGAATCTTCCAACTGGCACAGCAGTCGGTGGTTCTATGATTTACAGCCCAATCGTCTTCATTTGAAGGTTTGGGTTAGTACAGCTTGCACCAACGGAGATAAATTACAAATGATACTTACCTATGGAGAATTAAAGCTAGCATTATAGTAATTGCAATTACGTTTTTCTTTTTGCGATAAGGAGACGTGTATTCCTTACAGTAGGACTTCTAAACGGTACGTTGTGTACAGTAAAGGCAGTCCTTTAATCAAGGGAACGAGATTGGCAATCAGCTGGTTAATCCTTCCCCCCACCCCCCCACCCCACCCCCCTTCACCCGGGTAGCTAAACAACATTTGCTTGATACATTTTCTTTTTTCTTCGAGGCAAAGGGTTATTTGTGGTGTGAAGTTAAACGGGTGTCGTATACACAAACATTTACCTATAGTTTGACAAGATTGGGACATGTAGTGGACCGTTATCGTATACGAGGGTCATTCAGAAACTAAAGTGAGGAATTGTCTGGGGGAAAAACTGTTGGTAGGGCAAGATTGGTACATTCATGGCTTTAAATTGGCATCACTGGAATGAGCCCTGATCAGCCGATGTATCAACATTGTTTTGTTTATAACCTCAAAAATACATTTCAAAATGGCGAGTCCACTTGAAGCGTATACTTTCGTTGAACAACGTTCTGTTCTTCGTTTTTTTACTTGCTGAAGGCGAGAAACCAGTGAATATATACTGTAGAATGTCTAAAGTTTATGGTGAAGGTTGAATAAATAGTGCAAATTTTTTAAAGTGGGTAAAGCAGTTAAAAAATGGTCGAAACTCAGTGTCTGACGAACACCGTTCTGTCCGACCAGTTGCAGTTCCAACTCCCTCACTCGAAAGTCGAATTGATGACGTTATTCGTGCCGACTGCTGTGTGATTGTGGAAATGATAGTTGATAAGGTTCGAGTTAGCACTGGTACAGTTCATAACATTATCTGTAACAAGCTGAAGGATCGCAAAACATGTGCAAGATAGGTCCTAAAGAAGTCGACACGGCTACACAGGGAAACAAGGTTGAGAGTGTGCATTGAGCTGAAGGAACGTTATGAAAAAGAAGGTAAGCACTGCCTCAACAAAATTGTAGCTTGTGATGAAACTTCGGTTCACTATTATGAGCTAGAGTAAAAAAGACAGAGCGTGGAGTAGGAGCCCACCAACTCACCTGTCAAGAATAAATTCAACACCCAAGCATCAGCAGGAAAAGCCATGTTGAGGTTGTTTTGGGATGCTGAAGGTCCAGTTATATGGATTATCCCGAAGAGCAGCGTTCGATGAACAGCCGATACTACTCGGATTTTCTTTTAAGGAATGTGAATCCAGCCATGAAAGAGAGACGTCGTGGATCTCAGAGGAGAGGTGTGATTCTCCAGCAAGACAAGGCACATCCACATATTGCTCAACTAACCCTTACAACCATCGATAAAATTGGCTGGGAAGTAGTGCCCCATTCTCCTTACAGTCCTGATTCGACAGCTACCGATTTCGATTTCTTTAGTGCACTGTAGGAGACACTACTTGGAAGAGGTTCCAGGACAACGAACACGTGAAAAAGATCGTGGGAAATTCGTTCAAACATAAAGTGTTCTTTGCAGCCGGAATAAAAAAGCTTGTAGCCCGTTGGAACAAGTGCGTAAATTTTGAGGGGGATTACGTCGAAATGTAGAAAAAGTATTGTTTTCTGAAAATAAACGCTTTTTTCTCCAGAACAATTTGTCCCTTTAATTATTGAATGACCCTCATAGTACAAAATGAAAGAGAACCTGACTCAGGATAGTTAGATGGAGTTCGGAGTCTCCATCTTTTCGTATAAGATATTAGTCAAAACTCCGTGTGTAACTAAGGTACAATGCTAATTTGCAAAGATGTTAGAGCTATTTCAAAATGTTAAAAAGAAGGTAATGCTACACATTTCTACCATTTTTCATTAGTAATCATTGACCATAACGACGAAGTTGGGTTTCCATTTTGTGTACCCCAACTTCTCATTTGCTAGCCTAGAAACCTGACTCGTCATCCCTCTGTAATGAGTGAGATGTTCAGCTCACAAACATAGTTTGCAACTGTTATTTGAAATGGTAAATATTTTATTATTATTATTATTATTATTATTATTAATATAATCATTTTTTTGCTTGTGTTAGATTTCTTACAAAAGCCTTACTGAGTGATGTCTATGTATTAATTCACTGCATGAAGTGTATTGTTTAACAGCTACATTTTAAAGGCCTTTTTAAATAAGTTCATTTTAGTAACCAATTTAATCTCTTGGACGATATTTTATATAACCTTACTCCTTAGGACAAAATACTGTGTTGTATTTTATGTTCATTCCTTCTAGATAAATGTAAGTTCACACTAGGCAGAGCTGTTTGTTAGTAATTATCCTCATTATTTTTATGTTTATTGCTGATTGTCAAATACTGACATGATGCAGTTAAAATAACACCACAGGTTTGATCAGATCTGGAGCTCTGGTACAATTTTTGGTTAGTGTTCTTATGGCAGTTTCTGCAGTTTGAAATATGTGTTCTTTAACGACTTCATGAAAAGTTATTTGGAAGGTTTCACCGCTGCCCAAAATGAATATTTCACGGCTGAAAGAAAGCGATAAACTCAGAAACAGATATAACGCTCAAAAGTCGCTTCCAGTGTAGTCCATTACAATGGAGTTGCTACTTGGAAATCCGTTGGACTAAAACAAGATAACACACAAGTGCGACTGAAGATGCTCGCGATCGCTGCCTAAGAAATGATAACGAAACCATTAATTTAATTCTAGGGAAATATCGTTCTAGTTGAAGTAACATGTTACTCATAGTAGTATTTCCTTGGCTGGTTGATTATCAGCTCTTAACGTTTGGCAGTATTCAGTACGTAAAGAAAAAAGGAAGATTAGGGTTCAACATCCCATTGAGGATGAAGTTATTAGAGATGATTTACATGATCGGATTGGGGAAGGATGGATATGGAAATTGGCCGTGACCTTTCTCACGAACCATCCTGACATTTTGCTTTCTGCGGACTTGTTACATAGATCCATGACGTAACCGCTGTTTCGAGCGGCTCAATGAAATGGTTTGTCAAAATTCTATGGCATATTGTGACCAATTACAAATTTGAAGACGACGTTCTTTTCGTTGTAAGAGTCGCAATAAGTTCTTAAGTTTGCGTGTTAGCATTAAGTGTGTAGTAAATAATATCGTATGTTACTATGTATTCTAAGTGCCTCAAAAGCTTTTACCCTTTCCAGTTCTTTTTACAACTGGATTCTGTACACATAACCTGTGGGGATATTGAGTGTATCACCGAACATCTCCACAAGTAACGATAGAGGTCTGTTTTCTATTAGTGTATAGCACAACGACAAAGTTTGTCGCTAGAAAGGGTCACGCAAGAAAACAACGTACCTTCAATTCACTTAAACTTCGTCTAAACCTGTAAGTCCACAGAAGTTCACAAGACAATACTGTAAAGTCCATAGTGTTGACCAAAAGATGTGGACAGTACTTGTATTATGTAACCTCTTGCTTCTTTTAAGTTGATGATGTCATAAATAACGTATTGCTCAACTTTCTAAATTTCATTTATTCTACACCGTGGTGCTACAGAGAAGTATTCATGCTGAAGACAGTTTCAGAATAAGGTATTGCTTCGTATACTTCTTTAAAAATGTGGTCTTTTGTAGAAATTAACTGGGGCAATATAAAGACTTTCTGCACATATCTGTTGCGAATTATCTGACGCTCGAAGCACTTCAATCTTCTCTTAAAACCGTTGCTTATTAGAATATTAGTAATCTAGAAGATAAATGAAGGATATAGACGTGAGTTCTTACAGTAAGAAGCAATTAGAAACTTAACCGCCAAATCACCCAAAGCGATGTGTATAAGCATGACGAAGTGAAACTTGTGCTTCTTTTGCAGTTTTAGTAAATAATTTAAATTCCATAAAGCCTTCAAAAAGTGAAACTTGTGCTTCTTTTGCAGTTTTAGTAAATAATTTCAATTCTTTCGAGCCTTTGCGTCTGTGACTGAATTATTGCTTCCGTTACGTTCCCTATAGCAAAATTTTCGTCATAAAACATTAGGTAGCAACGAAGGTAATTATTGTCACATAGCTAGCTCAGCAATAGTTTGTATGTCACAAAATTTACGGATTAGAATTTAAGAACTGGGCCTTTGTGTTACTCAGAAATACAACCAATACTGAAGGAAATTGTGCGTATCATATAAAATAAACCTAAAGAAATCTGTTTGCAGAACAAGACACTTGAGGCAATTATTTAAGACGGCGATAACATGGTGTTCACATAATCCCTACTGTAGGCATCTCTCTTTTTACCATGGAGTTCACAACTTCGATAATCTCAGAACACGAGGAGCCAACAAACGTAGTGAAACCTTAATGTATGTGCCACTGCGCCTTGTAGAAATCAAAACACCCAAATTCACCGTGTGAGCAAGTTGTAACGAGGCAGAATATTCTGACTTTGGGAAATAGGCGTGTCGTACCGCAATATTTCGACTAGTGAAGGCATGCGGCCACGACAGAAATGTCTACAACGTTACCAGCGAAAGGACGAGGGCAGTACGCAGTTAACGAGTGCTGGAACTCGAGAGAGGAACATAGCTCGATGTTCGACTGCTTAAGTTGATACAATCACACGCAGTAGTTTCGCCAATATATAGGGTATTGCATAAGGCACATTCCAAGCCGTGGTGTTGGATGGATACCACGCAAGCACTTATACTAACAAGTTTCGAAAACGCTTCGTTTGCGTGCTAGCGTTTTTAAGAGGTGAAGGAGTACTTGGGTAGTCTGGATCACACAAGCTAGTCAATAAATAAAGGAGACAATGTACATAATTTTCCGTGAACACTACTTTAATTCACTTATAGAAGATGTTCAATATGACCGCCGCCAACTTCGATACATTTTGTCTATCACTTAAAGACGACTTTCCGAAGTCTTGGAAAGATTTCCGGCATATCACGGATGACTCAAATTCCCACTTAGTGCCACAAGACTTGCTGCTCAAGCTACGAGTGTCTTATACAACGATGTTTTCATGTTTGACCAGGAACGAGAATCCGGTGCTATTAGGTCTCATGAGCGAGAGGGACAGCGTATTGGGCCTCCATGTCTAACCCACTGTTGCCAAAGTGTCATTCATCAGGCCACGTACTGTTGACGTGTGCTAGAGCACCATCCTGGTGAAACCACAAAACGTGATGTAAGTCCAAAAGCACCTCGCCCTGTAACTCGGGTGAGACCTCTCACAGAAATATAAGGCAACTGGGATCATCAACACGAGCCCTTATGACGTTTCCGCCCTATAATATGGTCATCAATGCGACCTGCCCTCACGTTTTCGTTGTGGCCTTGGGAATAAAGCGCGTGATATTTCTTTGTATGCTAACATTGCTGCTTATTGTGTTGAACGTGCCGTCCCTAGTAAAGGTGCACTCATCGGAAAATGTGGTTTATCGTAGGAAATGAGGATGTTGCCCACTTTGTTCGAGAAGCCAACGGCGTAAGTTGACACGACGAGGAAAGTCACAGTGACTCGTGAGTGCTGAGGGATTAGTGGCGATGTGAGCGTTCATCGTGCAGAGCGTGTCATGGTGTCACGTGGTTCACAGCTGTTGTGAATACTCTAACTCGGTTATTCGTAGAAGGCTTCTCTGGAAAATGCTGACGTATATCTTCTTCAGACTAAGGTGTAGGGTGTTTGCTTACGTCCATTATGCTGATCGACAGATCGTAAGCTGCCCGTTTCACATAAACGCCTATCCAGTCTTGCAGACATGCTGTGGGATGGGTGATGCCCGTTGAGATAATGTCCTTCATAGAGCCGGAAACCTCTCTGGCATTCCTTTTTGTTTCTCCTTACACAAAAAGCATACTCTCCCGCTGTGTACACAACCCCCATCGTTCATTCCGGTTTAACGATAGCCACACAACTGACTGTAAACTACACACAATATCAAACTACGGAACAGAAGACAGTACTGTACTCTACCATTGTCTACATAACACAGCGGAGCGTTGTTTGTGTCTTGTAACATACGAAGCGATGTCACAGGTAAACACTCCGACCTCACAGGACATACATTACGCCCTCTCATACTTGTCTTGTTGGTTTGTTTACCTCCATTCAAACTTCAGCATTGAGAGAGAGTACTCCTCGCCAAACGTGTATGATTCAAACTGTCAATGTCCTCTTACACATTCCATTGACGCTAGCTCACAAACGAAGCGTTTTCGAGCATATCGATATTTGCAAAACATGCTCACTTGGTACCCGTCTACCAACCTCTACGTCTTTTAACGTACTTGCAGACAGGTTATTAATAAATTTCCACTTCGTGCTATGAATAACAACTCTCATTACATACAGGGTGCTTCCGTAAGAGCGTGCAAAAATGTAACAGAACATGGAGAATGCTCCACTGAGAAATTTGAGGTTGGAACCAGGGGTCGGAGAAGCCACCTTAGGAAGATATGGAAGTAAACTTGTCTACCGCTTTATCTAGCATTATCGTTTTTCAGCTCATTTACAGAAGACATGCGTACATGTTTCACGTACTGTGCTGTTTATTCACATGTGCATTCTTCATTTCCTGCAAGGAAACAAGGAGAACGAGCCTGAAAATTAGGAAGTCATGATGCTGGTTTGTTTACTTTACTTGTCCATAAGGCAGCTCTGTTGCATCATATTTGTACTGTCCCATGACAGAACGTGCAATGAATCAACGACAGACGCATTCACTACTCTGTGCTACTCAGAGATATACAGCAGAATACGACGGAACAGTACCGTTACATGTTTGAAAACATGAGGGGCACTCGCACTCACGATTTTCAGTGTGCGTGAGAATCTCGGTCGCCGATGTCATGCTTGCATTGAGGATGATGACCGTCAGTTTCAGCACATTTCGTAAGATACAGTTCAGATGATACGTTCACTGTGTCAGTGATGGTACTTGCAGTTAACCGTAACTAATGTAAATAAAAAAAGTACTCAATAATGTGATTTTAATCCTGTTATCTCCTAAAGCTGGTTTCTCTGATCCCAGGATTCCTACTTCACATTGTTCAGTGGAGCATCCTCTATGACCTATTAAATTTTTGCACCCTCTTACGGAAACACCCTGTATTGATATACGCAAGATAATGCCCATACAATTAAACAAGAACCCTGCACTGTGGGGTCATCAGTAAAACTGAAGAAGAAATACAGGATGTGTTGAATGGAATGACCAGTCTAATGAGCACAGATTATGAATACATGATAAATCGAAGAAAGACGAGAGTAACGAGAAGTTCCAGAGATGAGAACAGCGAGAAACATAAAATCAGAATTGGGGTTTACGATGCAGTAAGCAACAAAAAACCCACGATGGGCGGAGCAAGGGGGACTAGTACTGGCAAAAAGGCGTTCCTGACCAAAAGAAGCGTACTAGTATCAAACATAGGTTGTAATTTGAGGAAAAATTTCTGAGTATTTACGTTTACAGCACAGAATTTTAAATTAGTGAAACATGGTCTGTGGAAAACGGAAACAGAAGAAGATCAAAGCGTTAGGGATGTAGTTCTCCAGAAGAATGTTGAAAACGATGTGGACAGATAAGATAAGAAATGAGGAAGTTCTGCCCAGAATCGGCGAGGAAAGGTGTGTAAAATCTGGACAGGAATGCAGAGATTGGGATACAACCATCAAATAACTGTGGACGGAGGTTTCACGTGTTACTCTGAGGTGAAACGTTTGGCACAGGAGAGGAATCCGTGGCGGTTGGCGCCGTTTTGAACCCTTCAGAAGACTGATGATTCAATAAAATTGTGTTCAGTTACCAGATTAGTGCTGAACATCTGGGGAAAGTCAGATTCTACAATTAGTTAGGAGAAATATTGTTATTACAAAATATCGGGCATCTCGTAAAGCTGAATTATCAGGCAAACTAAATAATTGGTAAGGCGACTGGAATACATGCTGGAATATTTGACGGAAGGCTTCTGGGAAATTACAGTGCAGCTGCAACGGGAAACGTATGCAAAACTTAAGTGCCACAGTTCTGGAATATCCTGTTTGTTTGCACCCCTCGCCAATGGGGCATGACAACAGACACAGAAAGATTTAAGCCACGCGCTGCTACTGTTGTAATAGGTCTGCATGGTCCATATGGAATTGGATCGGAAATTCTGTTGGGTATTAAATGTTAAGAAAGACGACTTAGTTCTCACAAAGCCCTCTAGGGTCAATTTAGAGAATCTGTATTCGCTAATGACGGTGTGACCATTCTGCTGCCACCATAGTGTGTCTCAGGTAGTGAGAACGAGAATTTGACAGATTAGGTCCCTCACAGAGCATGCAGAGTGTCACTTTTCCCCTGGCGCAGGAGGCGAATTGAACAGAACAGAGAATCCATAATAAGAGCAGTTGACTATCGTCATTCAGCGATACCTACTCCGTGCACAACCGTTGTCCATCAAATGGTTTTGAAGATCTGAGGATGATAATGTGATGATCGAACAGGTTCGCCTTGAAATAAACATTCCTTTGCGATCTAAACTGTTTTGTAATTAATTTCAAATATTATATTTTAATCATTGACTTTCTCTAGCAACGTTTTTGAAAATCGCAAAGTCTGGTGTCTGTGCCCTATTTTCTAGGTTTTACTCGATACAAGAGATGTTCGACTGTTACCCTGCCCAATATGTTTTCTGGATCTGTCCCCCATTTTAAATATCTGGTAACAGGCTGGCGAGGCTGCAATGTCATTCCTCGCCAGCAACAACTGTGTATGAAATTTCTCATGTTTCATGTACAAACTTAATAACGTGTTCTTCCTGCTGTACTGTATACGCAGAGAATGTAAAAGTTTGTATCCTGCTATTGCAATTTGAATCACTGGCAGAGTATTTCAACTCAACAGCCATTACTACGTCAAACAAAAACACCAAGTGGTGAGACGGTTGCTTGACACATATCGTTGTTCAGAAACCTGGCCGTAGGCTGAATCATCTATGTGCCCTTGAGCCGGGTGCGCTTGCGCAGTGGTGCCCTTGCGGCGGCCGCAGGCGCGGCACGCAACCTGCGCTGCTTGCTATGCGGGTGGCGGCGCTGCCCCCGGACTAATCCCTTGTAAAACAAGAGCGTTAACGAGTGCTGCCTTTGAGTAATTAACGCCAGATTAATTGTCACACACAGATAACTAATTAGTCACGAGTGCAAAACATATCGGTCGCGATTGTTAATTTGAATTATAAATGCAATTATCATTAGCGAACGACTGTGTTCTCCAAACTACCCGATCGCTGATCCGCAGTGCGTTCGGAAACGTTTACAGGAATACAATTACTTTTTTCATACCGAAAATTTTAATTAATAATTGTGTCAGATATTGTTGTACCACAATAGCCTCAATAAATCGGTAAATTCTTTCAGCTTACTTTTCTGATTTTTACGTTTTTCTGTTAATATGTACGTTAATAATAATTTTGAAGAAGGGGATTATCTTTTGACAGTCAACCGTATATACAACGAAATAATACCACAGTAATACGTGTAAAGCTCTTATCAAAAGTACAGTAGAGTACCGAGATACGCACTGTAGCCGTTTTATGATTCATAGCTGCCGGGCAATGTAATCTTTGACAGTGATAAGTCTCATTTATTTCACAAAATTCGTTCACAAGAAAACTTTCCAATCAACTTACGTCAAAATATAACTGTTCTAAACAACGATGCCATGTACATACATATGGGTTGAGCAACTATACCAGGGTCTTAAGCAGCTGTACAAACAGATCACGAGCAAAGAGCTGTTATTGCAGGGGTATTTGGGGGCATACAGTTCCCAGTGGTAAGTCACATATTAGTAATTTATGCAGTATATTTACAGAGAAAATAATTATTAATATTCGCAACATCGGTGCATAGTTAGATATAAATTAACATTTTGAGTACACATATTCCAACAGAAAGGTTTCAATGAACCATTGGGCGGTAGATATCATCATTATCTGCGAATTTCAGTGGTAGACATTGCTGGAGGTGAGTGCTTCTGAACGTGAAGCAATATGTGGCAGGTAGACGATGCATGCCTCCTCAGGTTTCCGTAAGTATTAACAGTATCACTCACTGTTTTGACAGCTGAGCGTTGTCACCATTTATGATCTTCAGAGCCTCTTATACCAATGGTACGGCGTGTTGCATATGCACAAGACATGGCTGACATTCTCTCAGTGCTGTTCGACTGTTATCCAGAAAATGGCAATGACTGCCATACTGGAACATTTGGAGAAACTGGACAAATAATACATGTCACAGGTTTCAATTCAATGTGCTGCTTCAGATAGTGCCAAATTGAGTTGAAAATGGCTTGGGAATCGTCCTAGCAATGACGCTTGTTATGAAGGTCGCAGAAAACACCGTTACGAGCCACGGAGATGACTGGTCCAATGATTAAACAACCGGGCTAATACCCACTAGTGTCAGACATCGATTCGCTACCGGAAATTCCGATTTTGAATTATCCAAATGGAAAACTGATGTTTCTCTCGCTAATGTTAACTCAAATGAATCACTGCTCTTTGTCTGATGTTCCCCGCAACAGTTGTTTGTAAAACTGCAGAAAGGAGCTATAAATCACTGTGTTTCGATTTCTAGACTTCATTGTTGACCTAGATCGCTAACTACAAAAATTATAAGTTTGCCTTATTGCAACAACCTGTTCACTGATTCTCTTTAGTAAAACGTTGTCCAAGAACGTTGTATGACTTTTAATAGTGGTGAAAATACGTTTCACTGTGAAAAACTTGCTCATTGTCTTGTAGACTGACTACAGTACATGTTTCATCTCAGGTTTTAATTTGTCTGTCTGTGACAACTTCTACGTGGGTGGTGCACTATATTTCCTTCCATATTTAACAATATAAATAAGAAATGTAAGGAATGTGGCAACAATCAACCGTCACTGATAAATGAGAATGCCTGTCTACGTTATAATTAACTTAATATATACTATGAATAGTTATTGTTGTGTAATGTGAGTTGACAAGAAACTGTGTTTTAAGAACATAGGAGGTAGCTCACTGAATCATTTTAGTTGTGTACTATACGCTGAATTTCTCTTATGTCTGTTGTGTGACACTTAAAAGAGGAATATTTTCGAGAGCCACGGACTGGTGTACGTCTTCACGTTATGTAGCCGAAGTGTACGTGGTCGCTGGCCTCATTGTGTTCAGAGGATGAAATTCACATCACAGGCAGAGGCAGCTAAGATACACCTCTCAAAACATACCCACACCTAGTTTATGTGTGTATCGGGTGGAGTTTTCTCCAAATTAAAGCTGATTTTGTGCCAAATCTTCTTACGTGCACCAGAAATTTTTAACGTTTACAGATGCAATATTTTTATTTACATGCTTAGCGTAGTAGTATAAAGAGCCTTCAAAGAGGCCTTCAGCTAGGAAACATGCGCGGAACAGTCACAGTATAACAACATAATAGCCCAGGTAGCAGTGTGTCGTCATTAGGAGAAGAGCCCCGCATACGTCTGTCCTGCATTTCCATATGTAAGCCAAATTGTCCGCCAATACTTATCAAAAAACCTATTACGACAAATTTACCTGTTCTGGATATATCTGGTGTCTCAGCTCCCTCACTTTGTGTTTAGGGTGTTAAATGTTATTGAGATTCACGTCCTTCGGTGGCACATAAGTCTGCTGTCACCTTTCATACACACGGTCCAGTCACATTAATGTGAACATCTCACAAAAATTCCCGAATGACGACCTTTTCGAAGCGCAGACCGCCGTGAAAGGTACAGTATTAGAGCCAATGAAGTTCTGGAAGGTACCGACAGGGATGTGGCGCCATGCTGACCCTACTGTCTAGGTTTGTAGATTGAGGATCCATGGCGTGGAAAGCCAGATCATGGTGATCCCACAGATTATAGACTGGGTTGAAATCCAGGGAGTACGGCGCAACTAGAGTACGAAAAACTCATTCAGATGCACTTCGAACTACTCAGGTACACTACGAGCTGTGTAACACGTTGTCCTGCTGGTAGATACCATCACGTCGAAGAAAAACAACTGCATGTAGGAGTGGACATGGTCCCCGAGGATATACGCATTCTTGTGCCTTCCAGAATGACGATACAACCAAGGGAAACCATAGGGCCTGGACGCTTCCATCGATTGCTGCAAGGCGTTTGCTTTGAGACGTATCACACCGTACACACCAACTGCCATCTGTCCGAAGGAGCATAGAACGTGATTCGTCTGAAAAAGCCAACTGTCACCACTCAGAGGTCGTCCAGTTTCGGTACTGACGTGTAAATTCCAACATTCGTCTTCAATGAACAGCAGCAGTACGGATGCATGACACAGGGCGATCAGTTGCTCAACAGTTGAACGACTATTCGCCAGTACACATCTCCGCAACCCTCGCCATCTGTGGCCCGTGGTGCATAGCAGTTGCCTAGGGGTCAGTTTTGGATACCGACATTTTGTCATCTACGATATACTCTAACCAAGCCACGACGAGAACAGTTAACAAACTCAGCCGTTTAGGAAATGCTTCCAGCCTTTTCCCAAAAGCCAATGATCATGTCCCTTTGGACGTCACATAAATCGCACAGTTTCTCCATTACGATAATGTCTGCGCTGTTTTCCGTATCCCTCCAACACGCTTTATGTACCTTCCACTGCTAGTGCTGCCATCTGTCGTCTGTGAGTGGTCATTGCACGTTCACGTCAAACACAGGTGCTGGTCAGGTTAATGTGATTGGGACGTGTAATAGCAGAATATCAAAGACATACGACTAGTCACCTGAAAATTCAAATCGATCTGTGATTCACTACACGCCATGTGACACTACAACACAACATTATGATCGACGTTCGGTGCTAGTGACATTCCAGGACAGCCCATCTGTGCTTTCACTACTGGACGCCATATTTTTGTCCAAAAGGGTGAAGTAGTGGTTAAGACACTTACATCTCATAAAGAAGAACGGTGTTCAGATCGTCTTCCGGCCGCCCAATTTCACGTTTTACAAGGCTATCCTACATCGATTAACTTGAATGTCAGAACGGTATATAAGCGATCTTGTTCAGTGCGCTCCGTATCCGACGACCTCCTCATGTGCAGCACTTTCAGCCACAACCTGTCAACTTTTCAAATTTTTTACGAAACACTGCTGTAAATACTACTCTTTTGGTGACTAACGAAGTTACAACATGATAGCAGCAGAACTACGTTAGTGCAAAAGATAGAATACGGTGTTAACCGACTAAAAAATTAGTGGAGAATACCGTGAGTACTTCAAGTCAAGTAGGTATGATAACAGACCTCGAACAAATTTAGAGATGCGTTGTTAGGATCATAGAACGTCGGTACAACTCACGTGATACTGTAACAGAGTAATTTAAATGGCTTGGAAGAAAGACGTTACTTTCACGAATTCACTTCATATATACAAGAAAGAGTGAACTATCATTCTGCTGCTACACTCTTACACCGCTCGTAGAGGTCATTATAACCGGAATGAGTGGCATACGAACCCCGCTCAATACGAGAATGGGAAACTAGGGTACGATATTTTGGGCTTAAAATTAGCTTAGCCAAACACTTTTCATTACGAAGATAAAAACAGTATACAAATTAACTGAATGTCAGTACATTTGACTGCTGTCTGTACAACGAATTTTACTATTGAAGACAACGACACATAAAGCTCATTATATGCCCATCTGACGTCACAGCAAAAAATTTGCAGTTGTAAATAATTTTGTGATACCATAAGATGATCAGATCGCCGGAAATGACTGTAAATGAAGAATTATTTTATCAGCAGTTCGTGGTGGTTAGAAATATGATTATTTCGGCTGAAGCTATGTTGCCTTAATTAGGAATTTAATGTAAACTACACGTAAAGCAATTAATCATCGGAAGAGTTATTTGCTTCTAAAATAACAGGAAAGGAAACTGGCAAGAAAGGAGCTCAGAGAATTAGTAAGGAAGAGAGAGATTAACAATTTAATCATCTTGCTAAAATTCGGCCAGTAATATTGGCACAACGATCGATACCTGCCCAGAAATATCCTGCTAGTGACGTCAATTACTCGAAATTGTAGCGTATAAGATGTAAGCGAAAGAGCCAGTGCAGTATTGTGTGTTACATGCAGTACTTCATCGGCAGCCGCCCGGTGGTTCACCTGACAGCCTGTTTACCGTGTCGAAATAGCAGGCAGTCTCAGCTTAACAGGTAGTTGCGCGCATGCATGTGGCAGCCGTCCACAGGCCGTGTAAACGGCAGCCACAGCGCAGCGGGCTGCCGGTCTTAGTGGCGGGATATCGATCAAGCAGAAATCAACTGTGTGGCGGCCCAGGACCACCACCGCTGTAACCACCCTCAGGACAGTCTAGCCTAGCCAAACCTACCCTTGCACACGGCACGGTCTGCGGGCGGCGTGCGGTTAGCACGATACGCACTAGGACCAGCGGGGGTGCCCGCGTCCGCCGCTAGGTGCTCGCACAGCGCAAGCGCCGACTGTGCGTAAGCTCTGCAGCGTTGCGAGCTTATTTACTACGTAGACAGATTTGTCATGGTGGAATTTACGGTTTGTGGTCACAAAGACCTACTACCCCTTCGAATATAGACTTAATATTTCACACAGCCGCAGACTAGGCGCTGCTGCGAAACATCCTTACTTAAAACTTTTTGTCTAATACGCACTCAAGATGCTTCTACAAGCAATGCTCACCAGGTTATAGGAGAGTAATTTTTTTATTTATTCATTTATTTATTTTTTTATGTCTGACGCTTTGTGCTTGCCGCCAACTTATAAATCTGACAAGGGGTATGATTCAGACATGGCGAACACATTCGGCTTATATTTGGCAGATTACATACGTACAACCTAAAATGAAAGGCTAAGATAGTTTTGGTTGAGCACCCCTCTTGGTTTTGAAAACCACCCATACATTTAATGAGGCCCGGTTAACTCAAAACAGACAGGCTCTATAGATAATAGAAAAATGAACATTGTTCATCATCATGTGTTGGGCCACAAACGAGTATTTTCCTAGGAATCGAGGAAAGAAACTGTTAGGAGTGCATCTCTTGTAGCTATAAGGTAGACGCTGTCCAAGTGACCCTGGCATAGCGACCATGATATACGGCTCGAGAGCGGACAATCTCTGTTCGATTTTCAAATTTACTCTGCAGTTCTTTCTTCTATTTTATTTATTTTCATTTCTTTATCTTTGGCCGTATCGTAGGGTAGGAATATGACGGTTAGTTATGTAATCAATAAGGAATACTAATAATGTAGGCAAGTAAACTTCTCTAACGACTAGGATTAGTAGAGACTTAAAGTTTTAAGCCTTGTCATTTGAAAAGAATTCCGAGTAATACTGTTGTGAATTCGTCACGAGGGATCCAAAGAGGCGATCGCGCGATGCTTCTTCATAGGGAGGGGCGGTACAGAATAGTATTAAGGAAGTTCCAAAAGAGTATGTTTCTGGAAACCCCGTGGGAATTGTGCAACTGCAAGGATGCAGCAACGATTCTAAGCATTATACGTGATCAGTTTTTAGCAAAGATTTTTCAAACATCGTCATCACGTGAGCGGTAGGCATTAAAATTAACTACCGAGTACAGATATAGTTTTAAACATAAACCAAGTGTATTTTCCGCCGTATCTTCCGAAGTAACGATGTAACTGTGTGAAAATTGCATGCATTACATGTCATTATTGCAGCGAGTATATATTCTTCGCATGTTTATACGATAAGCGCTGTCAACGAAGATGTTCGAAGAAAGTGAGGACAAGAGGACAAGTAACGATGTGAGCAACAGAGCCATTGTAAGCTTATCAGGATTAAAAATTTAATTCTTTACAAATACAAGTTGTTGGAGGACTGTATTTCCCTTCCTTGCAACAATTCCTGATTTGTTACCCTGTTAATTCTCCTATTCGTAGCCATTCCGATTCGGAAAGAAATGCAAATAAAAATATGCAGAATGCATTTGGGAAACAAACACACATTTTCGTAGATAAATATACATAGATCTGTAGTTAACTAATCTGTAGTTAACTAGTCTGTCAATCGTGTTACGTACACAACTGGTAAAGCACTTGTTCTTCTGTCACCTTTGCACTTGGACTTCTCAAGATGGGAATAATTCCAAAAGGCATCATGCATACTTTGCGCCCAATAAAGTCATTCTTCATCTGCTGTATGACTTTTTATGCGACCTAGCAAGCTTAACTACAGATATACGCATATTTACCAGCAGGTTCGCTAGCCTTCTTCGTGATTTTATGTCAGATCTTCATTACATGTTTTCTTCTCCCCAGACGGATGCCTTGGTCGCTACATCAGCGACGCTTTCGTGAAAGAGCATTTACATTATGATAGTGTGTTTCCTTGATTTCTCCGAAAATTAGCGTTTGAAGACCACATTTATGATTATGAAAGATTCTCCATTTTCAGTTGCCTTCCGATCCTGTCAGTTTTTAGTCGATTACGTGTCACGAACTTCAGGGGTTGTTTTCTCAAAACCAATGGGTAGGGAAGTGGGTGGGGGGGGGGGGGGGGTGATGAACCAAAATAGGTAAGATCATTTCATTTTTGGCGCTGTACAAGTGACCTGCCGAATATGATCCGAATCGGTTGGCCGTGTCAGACGCCTCCTCCTTGCGAGAGAACTTACACATAACGTCTCCAATTATATGTTGGATTTATTTCTGTGTATGCCATCCCCACACCTTTTCCCTCCCTACAGTACTTGTAAGTTATTCCCTGATGTCGTAATACACGTCCAACAATTTTGTTTTACACTTATCCCGTAGTCCGCCGTTTTTCTGCTAGTTATCTGCTCATTTTTTATCCTGCCTGTCCACATAATTCTAACCGCTGTTCTGTAATCACATTTCGGAAGCACAGATTCTATTTTTTCTCTGAGCTTTTTTTCGTATCTCGTGGCACAACTTCAAATTTATTGAAAGACAGTTTGATTTTTTACCTTCAAATTTATTGAAAGACAGTTTGATTTTTTACCTTGGATATGTTAAGACAACAGTCAAATATTTCACACGATTAGCTGACTTCTACTTTTGCTATTTTCAAGTGTTTAGACATAATCACATAATTTTACAGTCATCGTGTATGGGTGTATGCAGTATATTTCTGTTCCTGACATACATTTTTCTGGTTTTCCTACTGACCATGATTCACTTGATTCCCTTCCAGACAATGTTGCACTCCAAACGTACTTCCTCAGAAATTTCTCAGATTAAGGTCTAAGACACCAGTATACTTATCTTAGCAGGAATTCCCATATTGTTGTGTTAGTCTGTTCCTTATGTTCTCCTTGGCCCGTTCATCGCTCGTTATTTTGCTTACAAGATAGCACAATTCCTTTACTTCGTCTGCTATATCGCTAATGTCATTACTACTACTCTCATTACGACAGTCTTTCTTCGGTATATTCTGAATACGTATTCTGTGCTCAGTAGACGATCGTTCCATTCGACAGGTCCTGTACTCCCTCCTCACCTTATCTGAGAACACGATGTAATCAGCACATGTAGCCGTTTATATTATCTCACCCTGTATTAAATTACACTAAGGAATCCTCACCGGCCGATGTGGCCGAGCGGTTCTAGGTGCTTCAGTCTGGAACCGAGTGACCGCTGCGGTCGCAGGTTCGAATCCAGCCTCGGGCATGGATGTGTGTGATGTCCTTAGGTTAGTTAGGTTAAAGTACTTCTAGGCTCTAGAGGACTGATGACCTCAGATGATAAGTCCCATGGGGCTCAGAGCCATTTGAACCAATTTTGAATCTCCCTTTTATTTGCGTCATTGTTTCATCGTCGTAGAAGTTGAAGAGTAGGGTACAAAAACGGCATCTTTATCTACATTTTAATCCTGTTAATGTCTTCGTATTCCATTCTTATTGCTCTGTAAAGTTCATTTGCTACTGCGCGTTACCGATTTCCATCATAGTTCATACACATTTTTCTGCGTAATTAGGTCCTTTTTCAGTGTTTTACGATCTCGGCTTCCCCCCCTCCCCCCTCCCCCAAGTGTACAAATTCCACGAAAGGGATGTAATATCTGTCCATTTATCGATCTTTAGTATCTTCTGGATTACGTGGATGATATTGTGCAAACGTGCAATGATATGTATCTACTCTCATCTTTTCTCTATCAGAATTGTACTAGCAGAATTTAAGCTGTAATGATGGACTGGTAAGAATAAATCCCGCAAATAATATGGGTCCGGGAGCGAGCACCGTTGCGGCACAGATCATTAACCGTTCAGCCCGTTTCAGACACAGATATGCTCACTAAAATCCTCGGTTACCACATGTGGTGCTCATAAACGTGCGGTTTGACAGTGAAATGAAACGTCGTGTGGTGAGGGCCGCCCGTTGTGCAGACCTGTCGCCTGGTGCAAGCCTTTTCATTTGACGCCACATGGACGAGTTTCGTGTGACGAAACCAGCACAACAACCAGTCCCCGAGCGGAGAATATCTCCGACCAAGCCGGGAATCGAACTCGGACCCCTCGGATAGCATTTTGCGACGCTGACTACTCTGCTATGGACAGAACTTTGACGGTGGTACGTGGCCATTGTAGAGAGTTACAGTATTCAGTCAGATCCCCAACATGACCTGTATCGCGATGAAGTCAGAAAGTTAAGACGTATAAGGCGTCGTACAGGCGTGCAAGAACATAAAATAAATACAAAGACGTGAACAATTAATTACTTAGATATACCATTGATTTCTTGTGCCACGATCACGCAATATGAAAACGGAGACTTGTCATCTGTGAAAGGCCCTCTCAGCTTCTAGTTAACAAAAACGCTTACTGTTAGAATGGAATGGATTAGGTACATAATAATAGATCAATGACTAGGATTGCAGAACTTCTCTTAATTTCTATATTACTAAACTTGGTAAGCTCCTCCAATGAAACAGATGAATCTTGCTAACCTGAATACGCTCCTACAGATTTGGGTGATTCCTCCAGAAACCTTAGCACTTTCGCTATATGACCATCTGCCCCTCATAAAGTGTGTATGATCTGAATATAGACACTGTTCTAGTGAAACACTACTAAATAAGAACAGTTTATACAGTCAATAGAACAATCACACACAGGTTGGCGGTCGCTGATGGGGGATACAGGCTGGCTCACAATACAGTCCATCGACCGGTCACGTTCTTTAAACATCGTTCGTTACAGATGTTCTGAAACAAATTATTTTGAGTCTCACTCTGAAAACATTGAACACACGAAGTTCGGTTCGCACGTTTACCACATAACAGCATGCGTAGCTTCGATGAAGGTAATACGGTGGATGAAGTACTTCCAACAAAGATTTGACTCAGTAACAAATTTATTATGAAACGTACGATCATATGAGTTGTCGAAGTTTTTGAGGATTTAGGATTTCTTGCCAGATGTACACAGGATTTCGGACACAAGTTAATTAAGACGTGCGCCAGAGGATTGTACTAGGACCCTTGCTGTTGATGTTGTGTTTCAATGACCTAGCAAGGAATGCAGAATGGAAACTTCAAATTTTTTGCAGGTAATGCAACTTTCTATAAAGAAGTGACTGTGTGAAAGAATGCTGGACAAATAAGCAAGCAGGTCTTGATAGGATTTACAGTTATGTAATGAGTGGGAGCTTACTTTATGTCTAAAGAGTTAAACATATGCACTTCAGCGAATGTTAGACAGTAGTATCCCATTACTCAAATATGAATGGGTCACAATTGAAATTCATTCCACTAAAACACGTTGGTGTAAAAATTGGGGGGGGGGGTGTATTTAATGGAATGAAAGACCTGCTCCTATAACGCAATGCGCTGCTTGCGAGACAGGGAGTTGAGGCAAGCCAGGATCGAATCCACGCGACGGATTAACGTCGGTGTGCCGGTACATCGGCTAGCCTAAGTATGGTTTCCCATGCTCGTTTATGCAAATGCGGGGCTGCTACCCAAATTTCACCTCAGAAACACGAACAGTGAAAACAGTGTAACACAAAGAAGGAAGTGTACACGATTCACAGCCAGATGGTACGCAACAAAAAGTAGTTCCCGCACTGCAAGGGACAAACGCTAGTGAGAATAAAGAAGGAAATGGAACCATCACGTAAGCTCAGTCGTACTTGATGCAGGTGGTAGCTACCGGTTCACTCGCTGGATAGTGGGTAAATCCAATAATTCTACGCAGGACATTAATCACATGGGCGTGTCATGTTAGAAAACTGCTGAAGTATGCGGGACCCTTGCAAGACACAATTAACAGGTGAAGAAACAAACAGTCTTGGTTTCAGACTTGTAGTTGTTATTTATTTACAAATGACACGTTTCACCTCATTCAGGCATCTTCAGACTGGCTCATACTAGATGGTGTTAGGCACATGGGGTACAGAGCATACAAAACAAAAAAGCACATAGTTGCCCTCGTCAAATGTTCAGGAACATTACGTACTGTCCTTAGTGAGGCATACAATGTAGTCTAATAAATAAAAATAGGATCAGGCCTACATAAATCTTCACGGTAAATGATGACAGCCAAAAAAGTTGCAGGATAAAGAGTTATTCAAATTATTGACCATGGTTTCGGCATATCTAAATATACCTTCATCATATTCATGTTGTGTAAATGGAAATGATGTTTTAACTACTGACGACGCCTTTGGCACAGTTGTTTTATTAATCTCCATTGCAGGATGTAATTTTGGTGTATAACTTTTGATGAAGGTATCTTTAGATATAGCGAAACCGTGGTCAAGAATTTTAATAAATCTTTATCCTGCAACTGTTTTGGCTGTCAACATTTACCATAAAGAATTTCAAAATTTGTTGTTTCGGCCATGTTTAAAATCTTGCTACATAAATCTGTCACCGTGAAAACGAAATTATTTGCTGGAACATTTTATATGCTCGTTGCCCCGCGTGCCTGACACCATCTAACATTCTACCAATATCAAGATGCCTGAATCAGGCGAAGCACCTCATTTGTAAATAAATAACAGTTAAAATACTGAAAACCAAGATTGTTTGTTTCTTCATGGTATGTACTGGTTGCCATCCCCTCCATGTGATGGGAAAAGTTTTTTTTTTCAATTAACGGGGGATATTGAACTTGTGGAAATGAAGGTGGCGCGCAGGTCATAGGTTTTTTTCTTTTACTGCAAAACCAGAATGGGTAGAGACTCGAAAGAAGGCACCCATCGTTCGAAAGCCTACTTAAAAACGTTCAACCACCTGCTTTGAGTGAGCGAACTAAGATACTCTTTGTATCGCCTCCATGCTCTTCACAGGTGTTTTGCAGTGATGCAGATGAAGAGTACATCAACATTTACTCCGTTGTTTTAATTAGTTCAAAGTTCGAAAATTAAAGAGTTGAATGCATACCACCTTAACGGAGCCTGAATAGGCCATGCCAGATTTTTTTGCGGAATAGTTTCAAGCCCCGTCGGGAACGGACTATCGCATTACACAGGGGGCGAGTGGGTTTGAAACGCCGTCCTCCAGGGGAGAGGCGCGGGCGGCGAACGTCGCCACGCAACGTGCTGTGCGCTGTGCGCGCGGCGGTTGCGTGCGTCGTATCAGATACCGGAAGGCAGCCCGCATCAGGATATTACAAGAGCGCCGGCCGGCAGGGGGGCCCGCGGCACGCAAACAGCAGCCGAGCAGCCGAGCAGCCGAGTGCAGGCGCCGCGGAGCCGGCTCAGCCGCGTCTCCGGGCCGGGCGCGAGGCCCCGGCAACAGCGCGGTGTGTCAACAGCCGCTGCCGCTCGCAAACACGCCTCGCTCTCAGAAGAGGCTCTCTTACTTCAAACACCGTCTCTGACGAAACACACAGACGTCAACTGGAACCTTATTTACTTCGCCACAGGCACATGTAGCAATTATTTGCATCCCTACCTGTCACACTGCTTCTGCCTCCGACACTTTTCTTTATTAAATTACGAACGCCGGAAGGTTACTGCTGTCTACAGCGTTGGTAATAAAATCCAATGTTGATCAAACGTTTTTGTCAAGACACAAAACAGACTTTATAATGCGGCACCTTGGGCCACATATGAACGATCTTATTATTATATTTTAGGTAGACGATGCCCCTGAATACATTGTCTGAAACGGTATTTCGCCTCACGTAAAGCTGTGAATATTTTTATGAACCTCATGCTAAGTCAACTGAAACTGTAAACAAAGAATTTTGCCAGAGGCTCAAGGTGATAATATTAAATTTTTCAGATCTCAGTATTAGTAACCTACATAAATTAGTGTTATAAACCCCTATCAGACTAGATATATTAAGGCGCGATATGGTGGCCACCGGTCCCCAAGTACTGATTATTAAAAGTTGGCACCATCCGGAATACTTGGGATCCCTAGTTTAGTGCCGGCCGTGGAAGCCGAGCGGATCTAGGCGGTTCAGTCCGGAATCGCGCGACTGCTACGGTCGCAGGTTCGAATGCTGCCTCGGGCATAGATGTGTGTGATGTCCTTAAGTTAGTCAGGTTTAAGTAGTTCTAAGTTCTAGGGGACTGATGACCTCAGATGTTAAGTCCCATACTGCTCAGAACCATTACAACCATAGTTTAGTGTTTCAGATTGATGCCATTCTCAGCGACTCCAAATCTGTGACGCTGCAATTATCTGATGAAATGTTACGTTTTCCGTGTGAGGAGATGATTAATTTATTAATAAAAGTATTTGTACTTATATCTGAATGCATGATCACATGATTCCACATATTTATCAAATGTTTTGAATGGTTCAAATGGTTCTAAGCACTATGGGACTCAACATCTGAGGTCATCCCTAGACTTAGAACTACTTACACCTAACTAACCTAAAGACATCACACACATCCATGCCCGAGGCAGGATTCGAACCTGCGACTGCAGCAGCAGCGTGGTATCGGACTGAAGCGCCTAGAACCGCTCGGCCACAACGGCCGACAAATGTTTTGATCGTCACTTTTCTTCTACTTATTGCGATGTATAACAACAGCTGTAGTTTATGTTCCTTGCTATAAATAGATCGCGTTTGAGTACCTGTATAATGCGCATACACGAACCCATTTTACATCCGTTTGAAATTTATAATATAGCAGATGATCGGTACAAATCGCGCACCCCTTTCAGATGTCAGTATTGGAAGACAACAATGAAACACTCCTCCTCTCACATTCATTATCTTTAATAAGGTCACGGAGATGGTGACCAATTTCAACTAAAATTAAGCACATTTTAAAATATTATTGTCTCTGTAAGTATTTGTATTTGTTACTGGTTAAGAAAACTGTACTCATAAGAAGCTCTTAACGCTAATAGGCACTTCTGGATTCGGCTGTTAGCCATTAGAGGCACATTGTAACAAAACATTACCGCAGTTTGTCGACCATAGACAATTCGGACCATTGCTTGCATCTTTAGTTTTCGACATAGAGTAGGAGGATCTATCGAATAAGCATTGTGTCTGCCCATGTCGAACAGGGATTGTTACGTGGCATTTGTGTAGTATTGATTGTTTGTGCAAAGAACGAATCTTAAATACAAACCTGTTGGCGCTAGTTTGATAAGTTTATTCAATAATAACAGACATGTGAATAGCTGTTGCTCCTATGGATGCCAATTAAAGTACTATAGGTAGCAGTTAGGGTTATCAGAATAGTACGAGATACTTTAGGTGCTGAAAAATATCTAATCAGAGTGTAAAAGACAGTTAACACATTCGGTTAAGTTGCGTGAGTACACTGTGCTAGGTACATTCGTAGTGAGAAAGCATGTTCAGTCTGGAACCGCGCGACCGCTGCGGTAGCGGGTTCGAATCTTGCCTCGGGCATGGATGTGTGTGATGTCCTTAGGTTAGTTAGGTGTAAGTAGTTCTAAGTTCTAGGGAACTGATGACCTCAGATGTTAAGTCCCATAGTGATAGGAGTCATTTGAGAAAGTATGCTACCAATCACCACGTTGAATATATAAAAATTCAGATTTATATATAACACTCATTTCGTCCTGATTGTACACATCTGCAAGCCATTACGCGTATTTAAGAGTAGACACAAAGAGATCGTGGAGAATGATTATGTACGACAAATATCTAGTTTTTCGTAAGGATAAACAAAAAGGAAAAAGGTGGTTCCAGAAACTAAAAGCAGAAGAATATCGCCCCCTAAAAAATATTACAGAGTGTGGTGAATCGCTGATTTTCTGCTTGTCATAGCTCCTGGTTCGATGTTCGTCGGCAGACTTTCAGTTCGGCGTGCTAGGAAGTTATTTCGAGAGACAGCCGCAGTATAATTTATTATGACAGGGTCCATACACGGTACGGTACAAAATTTAAGAAATGATGAGGCGGCTATTCCTCGTCTTCCCTTAAAAACAAATAAAAAAATAATAATAAAGTACGACATCTGAGCCGTCGCACCTCTCGCAAAGAAGCGAAAGGCTGTTGCAGTTATCTCTTAAAAGCTTCACGTGTGCCAAGAAAATCGCAGATATCAAATGGAGATTGTTAAGATGCCTATAAATTACGTGTACTCAATCTGTAAGACGTCTGAGCCAGATATCCGTGCTAGCAGTGGAATGACATTCAAAATCCCCAGAACGCATATGGCAATCATTACACCGTACCATATTCACGTGATGCTGGGTGCGATGTACGTCAACGTTAAAAATTGTGTTTTGCGGATCTGAATGCCCACTCCATATGTAATCCTACTGGAAGATGTTCATATCTTGAAGGTGCGGCAATAGCGTGGTGCTGCTGTTCCGTCACGGTTTGAGACCTTGGCCTGGGGCCAATGAATGCGGCTACTCTTCGCGACCACCTGCAGAATATTCTCAACATCATAACCGTTATATTTGCCATAGACTGTTTACTTTATTGTAAGGTCTACATTTATTCTACATTACTAGTCAATTTCGAGGCGCTGCGTATCCATATTCACATGTAGGGAGCCCGTGAACGCGTGAAACCAATTCGTGTTCCGCGCTGCTTTATTTTTGAATATGGTGACACGACGTTATCGCTGTACAGTTAAATATGAAACTAGCCACAGGCTGCTGAAGTATACACTGAAGTAAAAGTTCAGGTTCTGCCAGTAATATAAACTATGATGGACAAAATATGATAATACACGTGAACCAAAAAGTTTCGATAGTTAGAGGACCAAAGTGACTTCCTCTTTCCGCTTGGTATTCGCGTTTCTTTATCACTCCATTTCCAATGTATCGGATTGTTCCACGACATTATAAAATACAGGGAGAAGTGTTATTGTCGTTTTACAGATTTCTTTTCTGAAAATGTACTGTCAAGGTCTATAGAAATTCTTAAGGGATATTCTTACTGGCCAAATTGACAATTTACCTTCTTCACAGGGCTATTTGAGGTTCTCTTCTATTCAGCTTGGCGACTGGAGGATAACACAATAATTGCTACGTCCAGAGACCTAAAAGTTTGCAATCGTCTCTCAGTAAACTTCCTTTTTGTCGGCATTGTCGAGAAAAATCTTATACACTAAGTTCATAATATAGTAGATGCTGTGGTGTACAACAAAGTTATTGTTTAACTAAGAATTTGGGATATAAATCAGTTTCTGTTAACGTCGAAAACCAAATTTTACTCAGGAGAGTGAATCTGTTTATTGTATTTTGGTTTATTAACTAGGGTACAGTATTTTATGGGTACGAGCGTCATAATGTGATCAATTACCAATATTACAGAAGAATATAATCGACTTCCATTCGCATCCACAAAAGTTTGTGTGAAATCTGAGTGCAAGTCAGAACATCAAAATGTCACTAATTCTGCTACCATATCGTTCCTGAATATTCCACTTGCGCTGAGCGTATGAGTATCCGTACGAGTCTCGATGGAGGGACTAGCAACAATGTTTGGAAGAATAATAATTCTGATGTCTTTCTTGACAATGGTGACATGAATTCCTGCCTCTTTCATCAAGGTCACATCCACTCCCTTACCAAATCCTTCTGCCACTGAGAAAATATTGATGCATCAACATTCTATTTATATCAGAAGTTTAACGAAAGAAAGCAATTCTCCTAAGTTACTTTGCGATATTTGGCCTGGAGAGCCACTTTAAATCATTATTATAGATCTTCGCAAGAAACGATACACAAAATTTAGTAAATTCCGTGAACAGTGTATTAAACACGCCGTGTTCATTAACTAAATTGGTTATAATGCTCTTAGGCGTTGTGGATTTCCACAAGGATCAAGACATAATGACAGCTAAAAAGAAGTGCATCGAAGCTTGCTTAACACGTAGCAACCGCCACATGGCCAGCTCATGTAAGTTACATCATCTAGAGTTCCATTTAACATAGCAGCAAGCACGAAGCTGAAAGGGTAATTAAGGCAGCGGAATACTTAATGTATTGGATCTTCTGTAAATGAAAGTATCCTCCAGTACAAAGGAACTTGAATGTTTTATTCCTTAGATTCTGTTAACAATCAACGGACTATCGCTCTCGTTTCTCCTTAAAATCCATCACTCAGTGCAAATTAACCTCAGCAAAAGCTCTCTTTTATGGCATTGTAATTTCTGCCTACAATGCGCTGCATGTCATTTGTTTTGGCGACTGTTAGATCAATTCTGTATTGTTATACTTGAATTTGTTTTTCTCTAAACAGGTTGTCAACAATCTAACCACAAAATAAACCACTCTCTTTGCTTTTCAAGGCGTTTGGGCTAACCTTCTATTGGTGGAAAATAGGCGCAAACAGTTTCACCAACATAAAGATGTTAGCGTTCACTGGAGTATGCATTTGATTATAGAAAACACTACTTAGTCATGATAAGGAAGCTGTTAACTATGTAATATTGACCGTAGTAACATGTCAAGACCTACTAATGACTACGTATCGTAAATTTCTAAATAATTCCTCACTAGTGCGTGTATGTGCATCTCAGAACTTACGACTGTCCTCGGGCACACTCACAATCTAGCGACGTTGTAGTGCAGTGTGGTCACGGTGTCAGTGAAATCCTCCTTCCTAGTTACCGCACGGAGCAAAAAATTACAGGAAACTTTCTAGATACATATTTCATGAAACGTATATTACGTTCGTCGTCACGGTACCCAGTACGCTGAAGTTTAGTAATGTCCTTAAACTTCTGCAGAAGTTGCATCGTCCCTCACGAAAGGAAGGTCGATCATACAGAAACTATTCCGTGACTTTCGCTCTCGTGTGGACCTGCACAAAGTACTTTTGTTTGGCTTTGGACACCTATGAAAACTTCATGCACATAAGATTATGTGGCTCTGCTATTATCATCACAGAGGAGAGTAAAATCAATTTACACAGCTTTCAAGATCCTGTAGGGTATATGCATTTCGTCCCCCTAGTGATGCCGCAGTTCTCTCGGTTAATTCACCCAATATCTATCTTTCTTTTCTCAAATATTTCAAAGTGCAAGATTGGTGGAGGAGCGCTACGACGATGTGCTGCTCTTAAAAACGATTAAAGTTTCTTTATAAGGCCGATACTTATTCAAAATGAAGTGGACATAGCGAATTTACTCAGGAGATCGAATCTGTTTATTGTATTTTGGTTTATTAACAAGGGTACAATGTTTTATGGGCACGAGCGTAGTAATGACACCAATTACCTATCTCGTAGAAGAACATAAACGACTTTATTCGCATCCACAAAAGTTTTTGTTGGTGAAACTTTATTTTGTGTGAACGAGATTCTCATGAAATGCTCAGCCAACTCAGATGAGTGACGCTGAAAGAAAGATGCTTTTCAGTAAGAACCAGTAAATAAATTACTTCCTACAATTTTTATCTGCATTGTCAGTAAAATTTGAAAATTTAACATATGCACAAGGTCGCCCTCCGCTAATACGCCAGGAAGAGAGGATAATCATCCTGATGGTTTGGATACCCTTCACCACACACAATGGAGTGGGTATAATTAGATGTGTGTGTAATTGAAGTGTGGTTAATGGTGTCTTCAGCAATATAAATTAAGCAACGTTTCGGAGGATGTAGGAAAGTGGTGAAGTGAGCCGATACTGCATATAACTACTTGGCAGCATTTAAATTGCTTTCTTCTTCTATCGAAATAATTTGACTGTGCCGTAAGTAAGTAGGTGAAAGACAGCATCGGTTGGTCAACACTGGTTTCCTCGTAGTACGATCGTATAGATGATCTCAACTGGTAACTCCGAAGACAGAAAGTGTATCAGTTGCCAGCGACTAGCAGATCACGCATTTACGGAATGTGATGGGTGGCGTTCAGTGTTATCGTCTGAGCGGCGGGAAATGCCGAAAGCCAGCGATTTACACCCTCCGTGGCGTTCCTGCAGACTCACCGGCGTGTATGAGGCACGCGGCGGCGAGCAGCGGCGCCAGCAGCAGCCGCGGACCGCGCTGGAGGCGGCGGTGCATGCGACCGGCGGCGGAAGCGTCGGGGGCGGAGGCAGAGTCGGAGGCGGCTGTCAGGGGCGGCCGCTGCGTGC
Source organism: Schistocerca serialis cubense (assembly GCF_023864345.2). NCBI lineage: Eukaryota > Metazoa > Arthropoda > Insecta > Orthoptera > Acrididae > Schistocerca > Schistocerca serialis. Next base: position 177,314,482 of record NC_064642.1, read on the forward strand.
CTGCGACCATCGCGCTCCCATGTCGCGCAACGACTGCCGCCTGCGAGGGCGCGTCTCTGCCACCAGAAGCTCGCGGCACGCGCCGCCACCTCCCACTGCGCATGCGCGCGCTGTCGAGCCGCCACTGGTCACCCCCTCCCTTGCCACCCTCCAAGCGCAGTGCCGGGAAGGCACAGGTACTGTTCCCGTGTAAGGTAGAAACAGGAATAGGGATACTGTATGACTCCCAATTCCCTTTTTTTCTTTCTTGGTAATTTGCCATATTACATTATCTGAAGGAAACATGTAACTGAAATGGAATTCAGTCTAGAGAACAAAACCTTAAATGCTGGTAGAGCACTTGCCCGCGAAAGGCAAAGGTCCCGAGTTCGAGTCTCGGCCCGGCACACAGTTTTAATCTTCCAGGAAGTTTCATATTCTGCGCACACTCCGCCGCAGAGTGAAAAATCTCATTGTGGAAAGTTGTCATCAATCAGAAGTTTGGTTTCAACCCCACATCACTACCTATGACCCTACTGGAGGAGGTAAGAAATTGCCTTCCTCCACCATTTGAAAAGACATAGCTAACCAGTTATTAGGGAACATACAGATTCACATATACCGCAACTCGACATTTTTCAGGTGAACAAATGCTCCCAAAACTGAAAAAAGTGTTGCATAAAAACCGAAATTAGGAGGTTCTTCATCTTCCTCTTCTGTACATGTGGTAAGGGCCTTATCGACCATACGCCTCCTCTATGAGCCTCTTCCACTTCTGCCTGTCCAATGCGCTGTTTGTCCAGTTGCTGTTGCTGTTCATCCTAGTTGCGTCCTCCCAAATGTTATTCCACCATCTGATTCTAAGTCTTCCCCTCCCTCTCGTTCCATCAATTATTATGCTGAATGCCATTCCAGGTAGTCCATTCTCTGTCATTCTTGCTATAAGGCCTGCCCAGTTCAGCCTTCTCCTCTTGAGCACTTCGACGATGTCACGGTGTTTGCACATCCCTCTTAATTCTTGATTTCTTCTTATTCTCCATTCAGTGTTATTTTCGTCGTATACAGATCCAAAAATTTTCCTTAGTACTTTTCTTTCGAATATTAAGTTTCTCTTCATCTTTCTTTCTTAATATTAATGTTTCACATCCATATAACATTGCAGGTATAATGGTCTATTGGTATAAGCGGATTTTAAAGATACGGCTAAATGATCTTTTTCTTAGAATTTTGATGAAACTAAAATGTGTCTTGTTTGTGCCGGCCGCTGTGGCCGAGCGGTTCTAGGCGCTTCAGTCCAGAACCGCGCTGCTGCTACGGTCGCAGGTTCGAATCCTGCCTCGGGCATGGATATGTGTGATGTCCTTAGGTTAGTTAGGTTTAAGTAGTTCTAAGTCTAGGGGACTGATGACCTGAGATAGTGCTTAGAACCATTTTTGTCGTCTTGTTTGCTGTTGATAAACGGGCATCTATTTCTGTATGTGTTCTGTTGTTATTACTAAAAAGACGTCCTAGTTACTTGAAGTGGTCAACAGTCTTGAAATGGAATCCATCTAAAGTCAGAGGTGCATCTTTTCTTGTTTTCTTACTTATGGGCAGGTATTGGGAGGTTCACAGAACTTAATTTTAACGTCGATAATTGAATTCAGCGTGAAAGCAACACGAGGCGCAATCAGAGCTCCCCACATATGAAATCGAAGAAAGTCTCGTATGCTCCCGTGTAATCGCTCTCTATGTGAATTGTATGCGATTGCATGAAGCATCAACAACGCGTAAGCTCAAGAACGCATTTTGCAGTACCTGGAGAAAACTAATAGGTCTGTCGTCAAATATCGAGCAGGAAAATGAAGTTAACATCTCAGCAGAAAACCTCAAAACCCATTTTTAAACAATAAATCCAAATGAGCGATTGGCGCCCTGCAGATCGAGAAACATTGCTATCTGTGAATCTTCGAGGAAAGTTATCGATTGGCAGAACAGAATCACGCTGAAGTACGACAAATAAAGTAGCCTGGAAGAAATTTATCAGAAGAAGCGACCGATTTTGAAATTATCCTCATGACAAATGTCTGGAGACCACATGGTGCAACAAAGTATCGCTCCAATTACGCTTTGTGATTTTCCGCTACGTCGCTCAACAGTACAGCCTTTAAGATTGTGTAAAATATCGTGTTACGAATCCTCCCAAGAACACCACGTACCGTGACGAGCGCGTGACCGGCCGCACAAGGCCGGAAACGAAGGATCAATCGAGAAGCAGTTAAAGAATATTAATTCCTTTAAAGGAACACACCGCCATTTGACTGCTTTATGGTTTATTTCAGCACAACCCAGTTTTCGACCTTCTGTGTCATTTTCAAGTATCTGGTTTTATGTCTTTAACATACTGGGTGATCAAAAAGTCAGCATAAATTTGAAAACTTTATAAACCACGGAATAATATAGATAGAGAGGTAAAAATTTACACACATGCTTGGAATGACGTGGGGTTTTATTAGAACCAAGAGAAAAACAAAGTTCACAAAATGTCCGAGAGATGGCGCTGGACAGCAAAACGTCAGTGACTGCGCATGACAATCGTGTATAAAAGGAGCTGTAATGACAGAGGGAATCAGATGCGCCAGCAGTCGCAGCATGTTGACGTTACCTGAAAAGGCGCTTTTAGTGAAGCTGTATTCTCAGAATGGGGAATGTGCTAGTTCAGCGTTACGATCCTATCGCCATAGGAAAGGGATTCGAACGGGTAAAGGTCCGTTGACAAATGCAGCTGTGGAGAGAATGATTTCAAAGTTCGAAGCCACGGGTTGTTTAGACGATAGACTCCGTAGTGTCCGACCGAGCACAAGGCGTAATGCTGATGAAACAGTTCAGGAAGAAATGGAGACCGTAGCGGGTTCGTCTATGCAGCGCTCGTGCAGTCGCACGTCGCACCGGCATTCCATACACTACTGTTTGGTTGGCACTTAGGCATACCCTCCAATGATATCCGTACAAAATCCATCGGTATCATGAACTGTTACCTAGCGAATTAATGAAGCGAAGGGCTTTTGCTGTGTGGGCGTTTCAAAAGATGGTGGAAGATGAAGATTGGTTGCGTGTTGTGGACCGACGAAGCTCATTTCACGCTCCGAGGATCTGTCAACGCCCACAACTGCAGAATTTGGGCTACCGAAAATCCTAGAACGGTCGAGAAAGTCATGGTATGGGTTGGATTTAGCACATCTACCGTTGTCAGGCCTTTTTTCTTCGAGGAAATGCGTGATTCTGGTTTTGTAACTGCTACCGTGACGGGTGAGACGTACACCGATATGTTACAGAATCGCATCATCCCCAGCCTGGCTGATAAACACCTGCTGGAACTCCGGCCATCCTGATTTAGGTTATCCGTGATTTCCCTAAATCCCTCAAGACAAATGCCGAGATGGTTCCCTTGAAAGGACACGGCCGACCTCCTTCCCCGTCTTTCCCTAATCATTAGGATAGTTAGGTTTAATTAGTTCTAAGTTCTAGGCGACTGAAAACCTCAGAAGTTAAGTCGCATAGTGCACAGAGCCATCTGAACCGGATCTATGAGGTAGTAGGCTAGTCACTTGGCCAGCGAACAAGCTGGTATCAGAACTATTGTTTTCGGCCGTAGGCACAGGAGTGCGAGGAGCTGATCAGCTAACGAAACCCCTGAGCACCGCAATTGCATGGCATTCTGGAACGCCTTCTTGGAAGAAGACGGCGTCTTGGCTACAGGCACACCCCGCGCCATGCTGCGGTAAAATTTAAACGTTCATAGCTTCGGACCAATCCAATATTGACGCTCGACTTAGAATGCCCTTTCGGTCGTCTGGCGATCGCGAGGCGTCAGCCAGCCATGCGGTAAGGTTTAATTAAGTCTGCCATCCCCCTTACTGTTGGCTAAATGTAGTTCTCAAGGTTCAGTATAATCTCTCCTAAATGTTCTCTATGTAAACATGTGTAGTTACACTTCAATGCTTTTTCTATAGGTCGTTCCGGTAATGTCTTCAAGTCAGTGGAGCCTGCCCTCCGTAAAGAGTAATTTTTTCTGAACTTATTACAGAATATATCACTACGTTTTATTTTCTAAATCTTTAACTACGTAGTGTTGCGATTACTACCTTCTTTCTCTACTATCTACTCAATTCAGTGGCTCTCTGCAAGTAGTGTCGTATTCAATGCCTTCCCACTAACCGATACCGGGTAGGGTATTAACGTAAGGTCTCGACGGCCTATCAGTATGCATCTAGCTTGCTAACTAGGGAAGCTCTTCTGATCTATGTAGTGTGGCGTTGAGTGCAGATGACGTAGCGCAATTGCTGTAGCAAAGCTGCATGTAACACACACGCGCCCTTCGGTGTATTACTTGTCGGAGCGGGACTAGTGCGAAGACAGCATATATCGCCACCTAGTATAGCACATTTACCATTCACGTTCACACTGCAAAGTATTGTGGTTTGTGAGTGGTAAAATAAATTTGAGGTTTTGATGTGCTCCAACACTGAGCCAACAGTGACGCTAGGTGAACAAACATACAGAAACGATTATCATCCCACATTATGGTCACCGAGTGTTTCCTAGCATTCACCCATCACTCTGTAAATAGCATTTCTTCCCTAAAGCCACACGCGTATCACCATCATAGCAACCTTCTCTCTAGAAGCTGAAATGCCACAGCCAAATCAATGGCAAATCTCTCCTCCGCTCGTTCTTCTCAGACAATAATATGATCGCTCCCGGAACTTACTGGCCTGCTGATTTGCCCCTTATCTCTGACGACACGTAATGCCAGTTGCTATCCCGTTTTACTTTGTGTTCATGAGATGAGTGTGGCATGAGATGAGTGTGGAATGACTGGCCTTCCTGTTCACACGAAATTGTAGTTTTATGTGACAATTTTTCTGGTCGCCGGTTCGAATCCTGCCTCGGGCATGGATGTGTCTGATGTCCTTAGGTTAGTTAGATTTCAGTAGTTATAAGTTCTAGGGGACTGATGACATCGGATGTGAAGTCCCATAGTGCTCAGAGCCTTTTGAACTATTTGAACCATTTTTCCGTTGTCTTAATGGCTTACTGGTAAAAATCTGATGGTAGTGTCTTCCGAGTTTGTTCACACTTTGGACATCAATTCCGAGTGTTGCTACTTGTAGACGCATTTTCGTAGACTTGAAACAATTTAATATAATCTTTAGATCAGGGCCAGTCACGGCGTACCAAACTTTACGTGTGCACCACGTGTGGGCTTCGGACTGGCCAAGGCCCGGCCTGTCACACGGGTTTGCTCGGTCCTTATCGGAAGTACCCGAAACAGCGCAACATTTCTTTTTGTTTTGCGGCGCGGCAGTTTTCTCTCGGCGTAACTCTCAGAGTTTGACAGAATCGTGCCGTCAGCGTTGTCTAACCTTCGCTTTTTTATTTGTGGTGTGAAGGACGTTTGCAGGTCCAATGACTGTCTGCACGAAAATAGGCAGTCTAGCGATCTACCACCGCAGTCCTCTACAATTCTGTTTCTGAGACCCTCTGTCTTTTCAGTTGAAAGCGCCCTGTGCATATGTCGATGTTGCTTTCTGAACTACAGTGTTACTGCAGTTTTAATAACAAATCTTTTTACATTTAATAAGCTTGTAAAAGTGCTACAATACTTTGATCAACATTCTTGAGTGAAAGACCTTTATTTAGATTGTGAAATTAAATAACTCAAGATTACCTGGTAACATATGTACAAAACTTTATAAAATGGTCAATGTCTATCCGTACGCGGACAGTTTGTCCGAGATAAAAATTATGTCCTTAGTATGTCAAAAATAATTAATAATACTGAAAATTTGTTTTTTTTTGTGACCTATGTTGTTGAGAAATACAAAATGTAAAACTAAATATTATGTATGCAGTGCGACTGCACTGCCATTTAAATCCAGCTCGTCAGCAATTTGAAGTGAGACTGAGCGCTTTGGCACTTATTCCCGGACACTGCCCGCGAGACAATATCTTGGCCAGCCCTGCTTTAGATCGTATCGTATATACCTGCCAGGACAATAGCTTATGGTAAATATGAGCTTCCATTTGCGCGAGGAGAACATAATTTGGACTGCAATATCACTGAAGTAAACGTACGAGTAATTTTGCAAAATTTGGTATCCTAAAAACCAGTTAGGCGCGGAAAACTACTAAATGAGGGTAAATTGGCACTATATTCGTTCGATTACGCGCCATCTGAGGCGCCTTGCCACGGTTCGCGCTGCACGCCCCGTCGGAGGTTCGAGTCCTCCCTCGGGCATGGGTGTGTGTGTGTTGTCCTTAGCGTAGGTTACTGTAAGGTAGATTATGTAGTGTGCAAGCCTAGGAACCGATGATCTCAGCAGTCTGATGCCATAGGAACTTACCCCAAATTTGCAATTTTTCGTCCGATTATGAAGTAGCGGTACAAAGGTGTGGTTACTATAATAACAGTTTCCAGCGGCTGCATCGGGAACATGAAAAAACAGTGGCTAGCAAAATGTATGGACCTATCTTAGGTGACGATATACATACAGCAGCGCACAAATTGTTTCTAGTTGTGGGTGGTATCTTCATAACGCCTTCATGGACACGAGAGAAAATATCTATTGTTCAATAATCTGAACATGGCTGCACTTCAGCAACTATTTGATGTTAAGTAAGCAGCCAACAGTTGCAAGGTAAGGTGGTTTCATTCAATATTAGACTATGGTTGTGCCCGATGTAAACCTTTCTTCTTCAGAAATTTGCTATGATGAGCACGAGGTTGAAGTAGAACGACTTCCGTCGTCTCCACATATGCTGAAACTTGATATTAGTATATTGACGGGCATTTTGCTGCCTTTCACACGTCCGTCACGAACGCTATTACTTGAATGTCGCTGTTGTTTGCATTTTGTATCCATTCCTGCACACAAAAAATTAACGCGATATACGTCACGTTATACACAAGCGTTTGGTCGTAGCATTAATGTAATCTCAAATAGGGTCCCAATGAAACTTAAACAAGAGTTAATTGGCACTTGATTCTATGCTGTTACCGTAACGGTCGGGAACAACTGAACAAATCGGTCTTTAACAAAAGTCGTCTTGAGTCATTTTTCTTTTTCTTGACTCTTCCTTCTCTCTCTTTCCTCAGCGGTCCTACAGATGTCGCCGCATCCCACATCTCTCGCCAAACGCCTCAATCTCACCATTTTTCTCATTCTCTTCTGTTCCTCTTCTTTCTGTCCCTTCTTGGACACTCCATATCCACGTTTTTCCTGGTCTTCCAATTCTTCTCCTTCGAGGAAGTTACTATGATAGTGCTTTCTTTGGTCACCTGTCTTCATCTAGACTTTTGACGTGTCCTAACCATCTCAGCTGCCTTGCTTCTGTTCTGTCCGTTATATTATAATGGGTTTACGTCCTTTCTCTTACTTCCGCATTTCTTATGCCTTCAAGTTGGGAAATTGTACATGCTCCTCTCAAGTGGTCCGTATCTACAGCTCTAAGTCTCTTGTTATTTCTTTCTGTGAGTTCCGAACGTTTACTTCCATAACGCATCTGTGTATTCACATACTAACTTTTAAACTCATTTTGGAGGAGCAAAGCTGCATAATCTATACAGAATTCTGAAGGACTACAGTGAGCTGCTAACTTTATTTGAGCTGTAGTTTTAGGTCCACACTGTGACGTTTGTTTGACTGCTACTACAAAATGATATCTGAATTAAGATATTTCGATAGCACTTTACACATAATGACATACGTATTTACAGCTCAAGTTCCCTGTATTTGTTAGGTGTAGTTTTAAATATTTTTAATAAATTTATAAATATCTTTCAGGGACATTCAGAAGTAATTTTATACATTCAGTGATTATGGTGTCTTTACGTAAGAGGCGAAAGAACTTTTAATATCGAAAAACAAGTATACGTACGAGATTGATTTGGAAAGCGAAAATAATTATGAAATACGGAACTCTTGAGTTGAGGAATAGAAAAACGAAAAAAATTATATGCTAACAGAAGTAAACTGCAGCAGAAACCATCGTAGTGTAAATTAACCGGCTCGGTAACTGATTCATTGTAATTCTTTTTACTTTGAGTTAGTAAGATAACATACTGACGTAAGTGTTTGCCCAACTAGTGGGCTGACGTAACAATTCCATAGTTCGTGAGTGAAAGTGAGCTCTACTGCCGGGACTAGGAATGCTACGGATAAAATTGAACTTCCATGATCAGATACCAAAATTGCTCCAAACTCTCTCTCTCTCTCTCTCTCTCTCTCTATGTATATATATATATATATATATATATATATATATATATATATATATATATATATATAATAGTTTTTTTGTTGTACTGGGCACAACCGTGGGACCGGTAAATAAAATAAAAAATCTTACTTCAATGAAAATACATAACTATCTAAAGGAATAGGAAAAAAATTGCCTTCCATACACACGTCTCGAACCCTGAACCCAAAGTGGTAAAGAAACGCGTCATGGCCACACCGACGTGAATACTTTCCTTGGATTGGAATGATCAGGTGCGACAGACCGTCAGGCTCAGCTGTTGCAAGTGCGACATCTGGTGACGTTAAAGGTTTAATGTTTGTCATCCATTTTTGGTTTATTTCCCGACATTGGCGACCACAAGTGTCTTAAAGAACTTGTCTCAGCGTGATTTATCTCGTTTCAGAGGTTTTTAAAAGTTAATAAGCATCACCCTGTATGTCTAACGCCAGATGCAGTGTACGATCATCCTTCGATGTGACTACCAATACTAAGCCTTACCTAAAGTACAACAGTGGAATCTTGTTGGTGGCTGGAAAGGGTGTCATTCGCATGGAGTAAGGAAAGCAAGGTTCAGCGCAGTGCAAGATCGGCAGTGGCTGTAGGGAGTGCGTGTGTCGGATGAGATGTGAATTGGCCGTACTTAGTGGAAACAGAGATCGAGAACAAGGTGCCATAAAAACCGCCACACGCGGACTTCAGCACCTTCATTGTACAGTGCCGTCGTGAATTCGTGCTCTTTCTCCTACGTTCCGACTGCTACCTCTTTAGAACAAATTTTAAGTTCCTAATAAATTATTAACGTATAAACTTACGTTCTTTTGTCTCTTTTGGAACAAAATAAATTTGAGTATTAGGCCACGTAATTATAAACAACTAAAATAACGTCCATCTGCCTCGTTCGGTAGCTGTTTCCACACCCATGTAATTATGTACCCGGAATTTTACACTACTGGCCATTAAAATTGCTACACCACGAAGATGACGTGCTACAGACGTGAAATTTAACCGACAGGAAGAAGATGCTGTGATATGCAAATGAGTAGATTTTCAGAGCATTCACATAAGGTTGGCGCCGGCGGCGACACCTGCAACGTGATGACATGAGGAAAGTTAACCAACCGATTTCTCATATACAAACAATAAATAGTTGACTGGCGTTGCCTGGTGAAACGTTGTTGTGATGCCTCGTGCAAGGAGGAGAAATGCGTACCATCATGTTTCCGACTTTGATAAAGGCCGGATTGTAGCCTTTCGCGATTGCGGTTTATCGTATCGCGACATTGCTGCTCGCGTTGATCGAGATCCGATGACTGTTCGCAGAATATGGAATCGGTGGGTTCAGGAGGGTAATACGGAACGCGGTACTGGATTCCAAAGGCCTCGAATCACTAGCAGCGAGATGACAGGTATCGTATCCGCATGGCTGTAACGGATCGTGCAGCCACGTCTCGATCCCTGAGTTAACATATGGGGACGTTTGCAAGACAACATTCATCTGCACCAACAGTTCGGCGACGTTTGCAGCAGCATGGAGTACCAGATCGGAGACCTAGTCTGCGGTTACCCTTGACGCTGCATCACAGACAGGAGAGCCAGTGATGATCTACTCAACGACGAACCTGGGTGCACGAATGGAAAACGTCATTTTTTCGGATGAATCTAGGTTCTGTGTACAGAACCATGATGGTCTCATCCGTGTTTGGCAGGATCGCGGTGAACGGACATTGGAAGCGTGTATTCATCATCACCATACTGGCGTATTACCCGGCGTGATAGTACGGGGTGCCATTGGTTACACGTCTCGGTCACCTCTTGTTCGCATTAGCGACACTTTGAACAGTGGACATTACATTTCAGATGTGTTACGACCCGTGGCTCTACCCTACAATCGATCCCTGCGAAACCCTACATTTCAGCAGGATAATGCACTACCGCATGTTGCAGGTCCTGTACGGGCCTTTCTGGATACAGAAAATGTTTGACTGCTGCCCTGGTCAGAACATTCTCCAGATCTCTCTCCAACTGAAAACGTGTGGTCAATGGTGGCCGAGCAACTGGCTCGTCACAATACGCCAGTCACTACTCTTGATGAACTGTGGTATCGTGTTGAAGCTGCATGGGCAGTTGTACCTGTACACGTCATCCAAGCTCTTTTTGACTCAATGCCCAGGCGTATCAAGGCCGTACTTACGGCCGGAGGTGGTTGTCCTAGGTACTGATTTCTCAGGATCTATGCACCCGAATTGAGTGAAAATGTAATCACATGTCAGTTCTAGTATAATATATTTGTCTAATGAATACCCGTGTATCATCTGCATTTCTTCTTGGTGTAGCAATTTTAATGGCCAATAGTGTATTACAAACAGTGGAAGACAGATACATGAAATGTATTTGTAATTGCGAATATAGACAATCATCAGCTGTATAATGGAATGCCACCGACCGAGGTGCGGCAGTGGTTAGCACCGTGGACTCACACTCTGGAGGACGACGGTTCAAACCGGCGTCGGGAAATGCAGATTAAGGTTTTCCGTGAATTCTCTAAATCCCTCCAAATGCTGGGATGGTTCCTCTGAAACGGTCCTGCCGATTTCCTTCCCCATCCTTGACACGGTCCAGCCTTGTGCTCCAATAACTTAGACGTCGACAGGTCATTAAACCCAGATATCCTTCATTCCTTCTTCTGTAATGGAATGGTGACAATGAAAGTTTTTTGCCGGACTGGACAGATTTCCCACTCATCGTTAGCGGTCGCCTTACCATTAGGCTACGCGAGTGCAACTCACAGTCAGACCAAACTTACGTATGACGTCAACCACGCGTCTACAACCCGCACACGTACATTCTTTAAGTATATTTCCGTACGTGGGATTGTAATTGAAAGTCGCTTGCTCAGAGTCGGCGAATAAATACGATACTAGAGTGCCTGTGTTGTTCAGAAGTACGATGCATGCATGTCAGAGGGAACAATTGCATCAACAAAGGCACTGCAATATCGCAGTTAATGAGATTGTCGGAACCGTATGCGAGGATTCCAGCGAACTTGCGGACTGTTGGATTCTGGACCCGTATCATTTCATGCTGCTGTGGCGGGTGCTCTAATAGTTACAGAAAATTTAATTTTATATGTGTTTAATCGCGTGGCTTTCCACAGATGCTTGCTAAGTATCAATATAAGATCTATTTCCTATGTTGAGCATAATTTGAATGATAGCAGTCATCTGCAGTGTTTGTACGCAATGGACTGGCGTTTTGCCCCACGTTATGTCACATCTCTTCCAAATGGCTAAACATATATCGTATTCAAAAGTACAAAAGGGAAGTCTGCCACTGTTATTGCAATAGCGACACTGATGTGATATCGAGATTGCGAAATGTCGGGGAAAATGTCTTCTTGTAGATACGGACATGGGGCGCGTTGGTTGCATAAACATGCACCGACACAAAGCCAACACGAGAGGGAGGCGTGCCAAGAAAATAAGACGCGCGCTTATCCCCTCGGGAGGGCAGGAGGAGGTCGCGGATCAGATAGGAGGACGTAGGACGGCGCGTTTCAATAAAGCTGACGGGCCAGAGGATCACGCGAGCGGTAATTTAACAAGTCGCCGCTGGCGCCGCGTGGCGCTGGCAGTCGCGTGCCCCCCGCTGGACTGGGAGGCAATCCGCAGTCATTTCGTTCCACCTGGCGTCCGACGCGTAATGACTTCATCCACTGGCCGTGGCGTAGTCTCCGTTTCCTGGAGAGAGCATGCAAGCTACTGCAGCGACGTATTTCACATTCCTCTAGAGCTTCAGTGGGAAAAGTAACGTGAAACTCACTTCGTTTTAAACGTAAAACGACCACATAAATCCACTTAAGAGGGGACGTTCATGAAAATAACTGACCATCTCGCACTCTCAGCACCGGCCCAATACTTGTCCCTGTCCTCAGAATCCAGGCAGTTTTAGCTGTGTTCAGAAATTCATATCTTGAAAAATGTCGAACACAGAAATTCAAAATTAACACTATTTTAAGCTAATTTTGTCTTCTTTAATATGCAACTATGTATTGTCTGGCATGCCTTGGACAGATTATGTTATTACATATTACATTGTTTTCGTAAAATTAAAAAAGTTGCAGCCGGAGTGGCCGAGCGGTTCTGGGCGCTTCAGTCTGAAACAGCGCGACCGCTACGGTCGCAGGTTCGAATCCTGCCTCGGGCATGGATGTGTATCCTTAGGTTAGTTAGTTTTAAGTAGTTCTAAGTTCTAGGGGACTGATGAGCTTAGCAGTTAAGTCCCATAGTGCTCAGAGCCATTTGAACCATTTTTTAAAAAAATTATACATTCATATAGACAGAGTAAATGAGTTCACAATACTTAATGATCAGTGCTGAATATCGTATTTAAGTACAACAGCACTTTCTACATGGATGTATACTGCGTTTTCTAATGAAATACTTTAAAACAGTGTTCAATATATAATGTCACACAGCGCTGTTCGCACTTGCGCAATATTTTCCCACTTTCTTCCTCTGATTTTGAAGAACAAACATGAAACACACGGTAGGCATATTTTTTGCTTGTGGGTGGTAAGTGCTGCAGGAAATGCTTGTCAGTCAGCCTGCAGGGCCGTTCTGGTTATTCGGAACTGCTGGCAAGACTGGTAGTGAAATCAGTATTTGTCATTTTCTTGGCCTGAAATCAATTGTGTAACCGAAATGCAATTAATACGCCTAGTAAGCGAAAATAAAAAAGAAAAAAACAGTTTCCTCCACAATTTGACATTTCTGTGCTTGAGCACAATGTACTACAGTCGTATTAAAAGGCACCTGTGTCCTCCAAATCATCTTCACTACCTATCCTCTATTCGCAGGCGAAAACAATGACTCAAAGCGGAAGAAATACCGCGAAAACAGGACGCACATCCACGCCATTTGTCTGCGCAACTAATAAATAACAATACAAGCATCGTATATCGACAGTCAGAAGCGCGAAAACAGCGCGAAGCACTTTTTAATCAACAAAATACGCTGGCCTGCAGAAACTACCGCTTGGCGCTTTTTGAAGGGAGCGCAGCCCGTAGAATCTAAAAGATGCACCAAATTCACAATTTTGAAGGTACAGCCATGAAATTTTTTACCATACTTTACATGAAAGTAACATATATACTGTTAAATTCCTTGTATTGAATATCTTCCCTATTGTGAAAGACGTAGCCTCTATTGAAAAAGTGCCCGTAACTGTTACGGTGTGAATTTTAGAACGCATGATTCCTATACATTTTTTCTTGATTTTGTCGATTCTACCACCTCTGAAAGTTGCCTACCCTACAATCTTAGCAACAACAGTACTATTACATGTATTTCACGGTCAGACGTAACAGAACGGCCTTCACTTATAAATCTTGACTCCTTATTTTCTGGTAGATGTACCCTTACCTCGAATTTATATATTTATCTTTATCCATCATCCTAGAAAGTTCTTAAAATTATAACGGAATCTCCCTGTGTTTACATACATTTAGAGATACCAGCGCCAATAGCTTTGACGCTCTGATGTGCCGTTGGATAACGTTTCCGGATATGACTTCAAACGTAAAACTTGATCTACCAAGTCACCTCTACAACTTCTGGACATATAACATGGACTATGAGACACGCTGGGTATTTAACGTTTTTATGGGATCTGAGAATTTTGTTTTCAAAGAATAATATTTGTATCTTTTTCTCAGAAACTATAGAAGAGATTTCTACGAAGTTATCTGTGTTTAATCTCTTCGCATGTATTAAGCTTCTCTCAAGATTTTTAAATATATCGAACAGGAGAATTTCAACAAGTATTTGATTGTAATTCTGCAAGCATAATATAAATTTAATTCAAGATTCCAAGCACTGTGTCCCTTATCTCAGCTTACACTAAGAATTTGAAAATGTATTATATTGAGTTTTAAGAAACAAGTGTACAAAATTACATAATTGTAGATGTAATAGATCCTGAGAAGAAGAAATATAAGCTTTAAAAGATTCAATTTTCAGGAAATGTAATGTAAAGTCCAAGTTAACGTATTTTCTTTAGTCACCTCTTTAGAAGACCCCAGATATGTACTCGGGATCCTTTTACCTTGAAGGTTTCTTTCTGATTGCTTGCTTTCGGCCTTCTTTCATTTACCAGGTAGAATCATTTCTCAGTTCTTCAACAAAGTTTTCAGTTGCAGACAGGCATTGTAAATCTATTTGTCTGAAGATTTCTGGACTTAAATATCCTATCTTAAAGCCCATCCCCTCTAATACCTTCATCCTCCCAACATGCCCATCATTACATATAATTGAATCATAATTTGCAGTTCTGGATGAAATCCTTCAATAGCACAAGGCAAAACCAGGGTTGCTTCTTCATAAACAAAGCAACTTGTTTATAACTATTTCTAGTATACAGAACAGTCACATATGGTCTATAAAACCAAAAAGCGTATATCATAGCCTTCTATATGCATCCCGTGCAGTTTGACGTGAACGTAATTCACGGAATCGTTGTTCGCTGAGCTAGTATCGAAATGTTACTTCAAAAAGTGTGCGTTGCAGAACGGTTGCGTCACTCATTAAATATTCTTCTGATACTTCTCATGCGATTTCATCAATGAAATTCTGAGATATTGTTTTCCACGAATTCTACTAATAAATAAATTGAATAAATAAATTAACTAATTTTAGGTAATTTTTATGAATGTTCCTTTTAAGAGGAACGTAGAAGCCAACATGGGACTCATTGCGAGGATACTAAAGATGTGTAATCTATTATCTGAGAAGCTATTTCGTAGTCCACTCTTCCGAAAGATTCGTGTTTTTCTATTGTATGGGCCTCTATCAACAATAATTTGGGGGACAAGATAGAGATGATTGAAATTTCAGCTGCGCGATTCGTCACGGACTGGTTCGATCACAAACAGTAACCACGTTAGAGGACGCAGTGGTAAGCACACTGGATTTGCCTTCGGGAGGACGGGGGTTCAAACCCGCGTCCGGCAATCCTGAATTAGGTTTCCCATAATTTCCCTTCAGGCAAATGCCGGGATGGTTCCTTTGAAAGGGCTCTGCCGACTTCCTTCATCTTCCTTCCCTAATCCTATGGAACCGATAACCTCACTGTTTGGTCCCTTCCCCAAAATCATTCAAATACACATAAAAAGTGGGTTGGGTAAACACTCCACAATCTCCGTTGGAGCTTCATGTAAAGAAACTGTGATCGACATGATGTATAAGCACTCCTATGTGGAGGAATAAATTTTCAACAGCGGCAATTAACTGGCAACTGGAAGAGAGATTGTATAGTTTCTGATGACTGGAAATTCGTCTAGGACTAAACTCCCAACCTCTTTGATGTAATTAGAGAACAGCAGTAGCAGAATTCTTGCTCTCAGTTCCCTCATGATCAAACTGCACAAATATGACGCCTGACACCACAACCACGCACAAATCCATTCCAGTCACCTACTCTCAAGCAGATAAACATAGCTGATATCAAACTTCCCGGCAGATTAAAACTGTGTGCCGGACCGAGACTCGAACTGGGGACCTCTTCCGGGAAGTTTCATATCAGCACACACTCCGCTGAAGAGTGAGAATCTCATTCTGGAGATAAACATAGCATCCGCGTATAGCAAGGGTAGGGGCCCTTGTGTGCCGAATCTGCCTGTCGGGACCTTTCAGCAAACAAAGGCATGCATTTGCTTATTTCTTTTCTCCTGTAAGCACTCTCACGGAGTCAGGCATCCCACATACAGGAAATATTTTGGTGTTTAGTTGTCAAAAATGCTACCAGGATCACTAGGAGCTTAAAACTAGTGAATAAATTTTCCCTGAATATTCGTTCTCATGACAGTTAGGGAATAGTTTCCGAAGTATGTATCATAACTGCCATGATTCATTAAGGAATCGGTAAGAATACTTACTGCAGCACCCATGAGGTAAGCTAGTTTTTCGTACATGTGTTCATTTTCGACTAGCAATGAATACAGACTTACAAGTTGCTAGTTGAATTACACGTGAGATATAATTACTCTTCGCGTAGAAAGTCAGTTTAAAGTCAGCGACATCAGTAATACCTACTTAATATGAAAAATATTTTATTAGCCACAGTGGATAATTTCCAGCAATGTCGACGGAGAATGTGCATTGTTGGACATCTGTACTGGAGATGAGTGTACATTACAGCTCATGAGTAATACATAGTAGCGATAGGAGAATTCAAATGATTTGAAAGTTACAACTGGCTTCATAAGGATTTGACTATAATGCTTTAAGAGCAGAGTAATGTTGTCCACTTGTGTTGAGAAGCATGTTTCCAAGAATCGTAGATATTTTAAGAAGTACCCATATTCACGAACCACTTCTTTGTAAGGTATGATGATGAAAATCAATACTTTCACTCCATGTTAAGATTTCACGCCAAAGAGAGGAATTTCATCTTCTTAGTCGTATTTACTGTACAAATATGACGCTACCTTTCTTCCCCTGAGACAGAGCCATTGCGTAGAAAAATGGTATCAACCTAAAGCAGCCCAGCCCAGTGGTACGTAAGAATAGCACAACTCCCAAGATTAGAAAACATAGAAGTACATATCCTTGGTTCAGGAAAGCAGCGTAAATCACTTAATAAAGGCAAGGCCTCCGGTCCAGATTGTACACCATCAGGTTCCTTTCATATTATGCTGATACAATAGCTCCATATTTAGCAAAATTATATACAACCTCTCGCTCATAGAAAGATCCGTACTTAAAGTATGGAAGACTGCTCAAGTCATACCAATACACAAAAAGGGAAACAAGAATAATTACAGGCCCATATCACTAACGTCGATTTTCAGCAAGGTTTTCGAACATATACTGTTTTCGAATATAATGAATTACCTCGAAGAAAACGATTAATTGACACATAGCACGGATTCAGAAAATATCGTTCTTTTGAAACACAACTAACCCATTTTACTCATGAAGTAATTAGTGCAATCAACAGGGGATGTCAAATTGATTCAATATTTTTATATTTCCAGTAGGCTTTCGACACCGTTCCTCACAAGCGTCTTATAACCAAACTGCGTGTTTATGGAAAATCACCTCAGTTATGTGACTGGATTTGTGATCTCCTATCAGAAAGGTCATAGTTCGTAGTAATAAATGGAAAGTCATCGAGTAAAACAGAAGTAATAACATGAGTTCCCCAAGGAAATGTTATAGGCCCTGCTTTGATCTATATTAACGGCAAAGGAGACAATCTTAATAGCGCTCTTAGGTTGTTCGAAGATGATGCTGTCACTTACCACCTTGTAATGTCTTCAAATGACCAAAATGAATTGCAAAATGATTTAGATACGGTATCTGGATGGTGCAAAAAGTGGCAATTGACACTGAATAAAGAAAAGTGTGAAGTTATTCACATGAGTACTAAAAGAAGTCCGCTAAATTCCGATTACGCATTAAGTCAGACAAATGTGAAGCCTGTAAATTCAACTAAATACTTAGGGATTACTATTACAAATAACCTAAATTGGAACGGTGACATAGATAATGTTGTGGGTATAGCAAACCAAAGACTGCGATTCATTGGCAGAAAACTTAGAAGGTGCAACAGGTCTACTAAAGAGACAGCTTACAGCACGCTTTTCCGCCCTATCCTGGAGTATTTATGTGCGAACTGGGATACGCATCGTGTGGGACTGACGGATGACATCGAAAGAGTTCAAAGAAGGGAAGCTCGTGTGGCACTATCGCGAAATAGGGGAGATAGTTCCAGAGACATGATACGTGAATTGGGTGACAATCAATAAAACAAAGGCGTTTTCTATTGCGACTTGGATCTTCTCATGCGAATATATTCTGTTGGCACCATCAACAGGATAAAATAAGAGAAATCAGGGCTCGCACAGAAGAATTTAAGTGCTCGTTTTTCCCGCGCGCTGTTCGGAAGTAGAACGGTAGAGAGACAGCTTGGTGGTGGTTCATTGAACCGTCTGCCAGGCACGTTAATATGACTAGCAGAGTAATCAAGTAGACGTAGATGTTGAAAACAGTGCGTGCTATTTAGAAACATTACAAGTTATATGGTTACAAGAGTGGCGTCGTTCCTGTCATCGGCAGAGATACATGATGAATTGAAACGTAAACTTCGTCCACAGCCCATGTCGAGCCAATCGGTACTGTCCGGCCACCGTGTGATCCACTGCCAGTGTCTTCACTGATGATGACGATGTTTGGTTTGCGGGGTGCTCAACTGCGCGGTCATCAGCGCGGATACAAAGTCCCAATTTTTACACAATTCAGTTATTTTACACAGTCCAATCTAGCCACTAATGGTGGTGGTGATGATGAAATTATGAGGACAATACAAACACTCAGTCGCCGGACAGACAAACTCCCCAAAATGGTCGGGAATCGAATCCAGAGGCAGCAACACCAGCCACTAGAGCAAGAGCTGCGACTTAGTGTCATCACTGGATGCGGTATGGAGGGGCGTGTGCTCAGCACACTGCTCTCCTGGCCATTCTCAATTTTCGTGACCTGTTCCCGTTATCGGTCAGTTAGCAATTCAATCGCCATCATGGAACTGAGTGATCCCTGTTCCAATTCTTTCACCAAGGAACAACCTCGGGAGGGGAATCTGCCTCAAAATTCGCAACTTTTTATAAGGATCTGGGACGCATTTGTTACGCTGGTACCCAAAACTCATTCTCACTGCTCACATCCTGAATGCCGTTAGGTGTGGCATCATACTGCCCACTTCGGCTACTGTTGCCACAGGGTGCAGATTTCGCCAAGCATGCCTGGCACATGTCACAATCCTTTTGCATATATAGTATTCTGATCCACATGTCACCGAACTGCACTTACCGTCCCGTGGTTCTTTCTACAACATTTCGTGGCAGCCTCCTCATTAATTTCAAAATGGTTCAAATGGCTCTGAGCACTATGCGACTTAACTTCTGAGGTCATCAGTCGCCTAGGACGTAGAACTACTTAAACCTAACTAACCTAAGGACATCACACATATCCTTGCCCGAGGCTGGATTCGAGCCTGCGACCGTAGCGGTCGCTCGGTTCCAGACTGTAGCGCCTAGAACCGCACGGCCACTCCGGCCGGCCATAAATTTCAGCAAAACTGGATAGCAATAGCATAGAGCTGAATGAGAAACGCATTGTAAGTAGTGAGCCATGGCGGCTCATATCGATATGGCCACTCTGGTGGTTTATCTTTCCTGCCACGGTCAGGGCGGTAAGCAGCGCCCTCTGGGGCCTACGCGATGAGTAACGGGGCGTGGTCCTGCGGCGTGGGAGGGGGGGGGGGCGTTCTCCGGGACGTGGTGGAAGACGGTTGTCGGGTTGACGCAGCGAGTGTGGAACCGGACCTATCGCATAGAGATATAGAAGTTGGCTCTGAACGGAAGGCGCCGTAGCAAGCAGCGGGAAGCGAGCGTCCTGTAACTTGTGTGAAGGAGTAACGATTTTTCTATTGGACGTCCCAGTGGTTCCAGAGAGTTGCGGTGGCTGCTTTCAGAGAAGAGAATTGGTAAGAGCTTGTGTCTACGCTCTTTTCCGTACGATGTTGCTGCCTGCCGTTATAAACGGGTAAAAATCAGGCACTTGTATTTATACGGGAACTACTGATGTAAAATTACATTTGTGATTGAGTCTCACTTGTACTGTGACAATTTAGAGGAGAAAATTGTGGTGGTTTCATTAGGTCTGGTTCTTTGCTGTGCAGCTAAGGGAGTCAGTTATTTGGGGTCACTGAGGAAGCACCATTATGTTGGTCTAAGTGATACGTTCACCACGTTTTGTCTATGGCTTTGCGAATAGAAATCGTGGGGGAGTACACGTATGAGTAATTTGCTATTATATTGATGGTTATGTTGTAAAGACTTCTCTGGTGTGTTAAATCACGCGCTGATTTGTAGCCAATCTAAGCAGAAGTTACCATTGCTACTTCCTTATGGGCTACTGTCCTTATGATTGGCATTGTTTGTTTGTTTTTTATTGTGGGTGTGCTCACGTTTAAAAAAAATTACGTCAACTATTCATAAGGGTTGTCTAGTAGGGAAATTGCTTAAGCTTTTATCATATGCTGGTCTGTTTGCCTATCACATTGGCTTTCTATGCAGTAACTGAAGGAATGCGTATGGTGGTTCAAGATTGTATGCTGACTAGTATTTGAACTGGTGTTGAGGTTAAAGGCGAGATCAGCATCCCGCAAACCCACACGCTGCGCGTGGTTCAATGTTCCGCTATTGGGGAGCCGGCTCTCGGTTCTTGGATTTTGCAAGGATACGTGATGAGTGCATCGCTGTAGTTTCTCACGTGCTAAACTGCGGGATGTCGGTGCCGTCCTAGGGCTAGACTTGTGATGTATGTTATGTTGCAAGGGAATTAACTGTACCGAACTTAAGAGAGCTTTTAGTTTGTTTTAGGTCTGTACATGGAATGATGTTGATATTTTGTCGATTGCGGTAATAACTTCCTGTGTGGGGATATCCTCTGAGGGACCTGTATTGCACTGTTGCAGTACAGTCCATCTGAAAAGTGCTGCTTAAAACTTGGGACTGCAGCTCTCTGATGTTATATATTACTGTTTAATCTTAAATGTCTTGGATGTAATATGGTTGTTGAGGATTATGTAATTAATTTTGATCACCGGTTCCTTAAAGGAAGTATTTCGTTTTAAAATATGTGCTCGGTCAGAGCCTATTTAAATATGATTTTAACTCATCATTCAAATTTTCTACTCTTGGTTTCTTAAAAGGTTTTCAGTTAAATGATTGCTATTAGCCTGCTTAAATGTTTGAGTGACTTAAAGGAAAAGAATATTATTTTGTAATTTGTACTGATTGTTCCTTTTGGGTAATACCTTACTTATGTGTTCGATAAATGAGTGGCTAGTCAATGGTGAAGCACTGTTCTATTGCTAGCCTAACCCTTCCACTCTACAGCCTATTGAGCTGCTTTGTGTCGAAATTGTGTTCAGAACACCCCTCTGACTTGACAACTCAGGTAGTACGCAATTACTTGGTGGTAGATTAGGTCAAATGAAGAGAGACCAATACCAAAAGATGCGGCACTGTATAGCTTCCTGTAATCAATGCCCATAGCGTATCAGTGCATGTAAGTGAAATATGTA
The DNA here is from genome assembly GCF_023864345.2 of Schistocerca serialis cubense. NCBI lineage: Eukaryota > Metazoa > Arthropoda > Insecta > Orthoptera > Acrididae > Schistocerca > Schistocerca serialis. The sequence continues at coordinate 177,335,890 of NC_064642.1, forward strand.
TAGCGACCTGGAGGGACTGGGGCTGCTATGGGGTAGAAGAAATGCGGGGGGGGGGGGGGGGAGGGGGGGGGGGGTTAGAGGCGGTGGTGCTGGCCGGCGTTGGCTTGCAAAACTCTGCCTCTAGTCTTAAGCCTCTGCATGCCCGTGTTGTATTATCTGTGCCACTGACGTCGGAGGTTACGGCGGCGGGATGGCCATGTGCGGACTGCTCAGGTTGAGATGGTTGCCCAGACTGACGTCAGCTGCTGGCTGGGTCAAAACGCGATGGAATGTTGTGTGAATCTGCTGTCGTGGAGGGCGCTGTCAAAGTGCGCATAAGTGTGCTAGACTCAGGGGGTGTTTATAGTGATCAATAACACGCTTGTCTGTCGATACATTGATTTTCTCTGCCTCGTGATGACTGGGTGTTGTGTGCTGTCCTTAGGTTAGTTAGGTTTAAGTAGTTTTAAGTTCTAGGGGACTGATGACCATAGATGTTAAGTCCCATAGTGCTCAGAGCCATTTTTTTTGTCGGTACATTGCTTCCAGCCACGTACAGGTGAACAACTTTGTGTCTCAATAGTACGGTAGCATTCCGCAGGCCAGTTCGTAATTTCATGGCATTTCTGTAACGTGACCATGATTGCATGGCTCATCCCGATTGCCTTGGGTTGTACAAACGGCCATGCTTGTGAAATTGCCTATCAGTGCTTCCGTGCCTGTCTGCTTGCTTCACTTACGACTGCAGTGAAGCTGCTTCCACCCAGTAACACCCAAAAGTAGGAACGGCGTTACACGTGCATCATGGAAAAAAGATGGAACTGTCCATTCTTACGCTATGGTTCTTTCTTAGAGTTTTTTCTTCACCGCATTGGAAGGTACTTGTGGATTTAGCTGTATGAACCAGGTATAGAGAAGATGACGCAATGATTTGGCGGAGGGGAGAGTAAATGAACAGCACACACTGACCGTTTTCGATGGCTGTAGGTGGTGTAGAACTCGTATCGGGCGCTCATGGGACCTTTCATCGCTAAGGTACGGTATGGCAGTGGAGTGGTGTGTATATGTACCAGACCGTTGTATGGAATAACGCAGTACGATGGGCGGCGATGGAAACGTGACAGAATTCCTGTAAAGAGATGTCGTGTTTTGCTGTGCCCTTGAATACACCGTGAATGAAATTGCTCGATTCTTCGATGTGTCAAAGCATACTGTCCAACGTATCTATAAGGAAATGTGTGCCCCTTCAGTCGCGTGACACCATTAACAATAGTAGTTATTAAAGCACCGTAACCGACAGAGGTTAATTGAATGGCTCTGAGCACTATGGGACTCAACTGCTGAGGTCATTAGTCCCCTATAACTTAGAACTAATTAAACCTAACTAACCTAAGGACATCACAAACATCCATGCCCGAGGCAGGATTCGAACCTGCGACCGTAGCGGTCTTGCCGTTCCAGAGTGCAGCGCCTTTAACCGCACGGCCACTTCGTCCGGCCCGACAGAGGTTGGGGGCGTCATGCTTTGTGAGTGACAATCTGTTTGAATCTCAACAGGGACTGTTAATATCAGTGAACAAAGGTTCATTTTAACAAGTTTCCGAGGGAACGCTGTGAAGAGATCCACATGAAACGGAAATTTGGAGTCCGACATCTCGCAAACGTGAAACTTCACTTTCTCAGTTGTCTAACCAACACACAGACAGTATCTGATAGGAGGCATGTAATGTAGTGTGACGAGTCTACCAGCCGTTGCATTTGGATCGTGTAGTTAATGTCAAAGCTTGTTTTGTGACCTTGTGGGAGTGAAATGTTTATTCCGAGAATCTTTGTGACCAAGTGTTGCCCTTTCTGCTACGTTTTCCTGGAGACCATTCTGTAGAAGCTAGATCTTTCTAGATCACAGAAACTGCCATGTTTACAAGGCTGCATGCATAGATTCCTGGTCTGACGAAAATTCAATCGACCGCTAAACAGCCCAGTCTCAAAGAGTGTGTCTGTGAGTACTTGGAGAAGAATTACTTCACAGCATTTGTTAATTACTTCATATCATTTGCTTGACAAATATTCACTTCAACCAATGTAGATAAAACAATGTAGTGTTACGACAACTAATTTATACATGGACCCGCCCTCTCATTTCTGGAAGCGGATGAAGGAAGAGTAAAAGCAATAATTTACAAGAACGAACGGCGAGAGGTGGGCTGCCATTAGATCAATGATAGACCGCATGCGGCCAGGATGATGTGCCCCATGTACCCCTGCTTTCCTCTCTGAACTGTGACCATTATTTTATCAAGGCTAGACGCATTGTTACCACCGTGATGTCTTCTAGGGGGGGGGGGGGGCACTAAGTAGGAAGTATAAATAAAATAGATTATAAGTAATTAAGTTGTGTGGGCTGGGTACGCAGGAGGCATGTTTAGAAAATAGGTGTTGTGTGACCATAACGGGCTGTGGTTTGTTGTTTTTTTAGGACTGGTAACACTGAATGACAGAGGTAGATTCCCTGACCAGCACGACCTTCGCAGGAACATCGTAGGACCACATAAACACAAGGTGTAGTGTCAAGTTGCGTGAAACATGTCGGTAAGAAGTCCCGCAAAGTGCGAGCCGCGTTGTAGGTACGCTTCGTTTTCGCAGAAGAAATAACACCTACCGAAATTCTTTCGCGAATCCAAACGTTTTAGGCGGAGGCGTTATAAACAGAACGGGTGTATTTAAGTAGTGTAATGAGTTTAGTAAAAATGGAAGAAATGTTAATGGAGAGCAGAGGAGTGGAAGACCTTCCATTTTGACTGACGGGTTGGTACAGAAACTCGAGGAAAAGGAAACTCTTCGTGGAGACCACCGATCGACAGTGGATGAAATTTCTGCGACGTTTCCTGAAAATACGAGACATTCAAAGAAACTCTGGGACAATGGAAACAGTGGGCTAGTTGGGACCGAAAGCAGCTGATAGAGCAGCACAAGAAAAATATGATCAATAGAGTCCGCAAGTTTCTTAAGCAACTTGAATTAGAAGTTGCAGATTTTTACAAGATTTATTGTCACTGGAGATGAACGCGTGAGACAAGAAGACAGTCTCCACAGAGGCGTCGCACCGATTTCCCACCTCCTAAAAAATACAAAACCACAATTTAGGACTATAAAATCATTGCCTCTGTGTTTTGGGACCGGAAAGGCTTAATTCTGGTCGAATTCCTCCCTCGGGTGAAGACCATCAATGCACAGAGATACTGACAGACCCTCAAAGAGCTCAGAAGGACTTTTCAGGACAAAAGGAGGGGAGTGTGCTGACGAGAGAAGTGTGCTTGTTGCAGCATAACGCCCGCTCTCACACCCAGCCGCTCTTGGACTCATTTAGTCCTGGATGTTTTGAACCATACCCCGTGTTCCCCCGTTTGGCGTCTTCAGATTGTCATCTTTACAGCTGCATGAAGACACATACGAGTGGAATTAAATTTTCAACCGACGAACAGATGTAGAAAGATTTTCAGTGGGGGAAGGAACTGGTGGGAGAGTTCTTCAAGGATGGCATAAAGAAGCTTGTGCAACGGCTCACCGCATGCTCTGAATGTAATATCGATTATGTGAAAAAAATAGTCAACAACTGTATCAACAACATACCGTTTTATATATGAAGATAGTAACTGGCCGGCCGCTGTGGCCGAGCGGTTCTAGGCGCTTCAGTCCGGAACCGCGCTGCTGCTACGGTCGCAGTTTAGAATCCTGCCTCGGGCATGGATGTGTGTGATGTCCTTAGGTTTAAGTAGTTCAAACTCTAGGGGACTGATGACCTCAGACGTTAAGTCCCATAGTGCTTAGAGCCATTTTTTGAAGATAGTAACTGTTCTCGAAAGAACAGATAACACTGATGACCGTGCAGCTTCTCTGGAATAAATGATGATGAATTGAAACCCTCAGCTGCCGACAGGTGTTGTTGATATACCTCGATGGGGGCAGCTGAAAACGTGCAACCGGGACTCGAACACGAGATCTGCTTACATGGCAGACGCTCTATCCATTTCAGTCACCGACGACAGAGATGAATAGCACGACTGCAGGGACTTATCCTTTGCAAGTTTCCCGTGAGACCCACATTCAGAACTGTCCACAATCTACATATTAATGTACCCAATAGACATTTGCCCATCCACTCATTACTCGCGCAAGCTAACGTGACGATTCCCGTAAGACATACTGCTTTCTTCCAAGTACACTTTTTCTAAAAAATTTAAAATCTATAATTTTCTGAACATGCCTAGTACATATAGACGGTATAGCACTAGCAAGGACAGGAACAGGACAACATCAGAGCAGACACTTTAAAAAAATGAAAAACGGTTGACGAGCTCACTAAAGGCACACACCTCCAAGCAGAGCGACACGAGCTTAAAGGCGGCCCGTCGGCCGAGGTGACCTGGATCACAGTGCCGGTCGCGGTGCGTGACGGCTGGAGGCGCGGTCTCGCGGCCGCTAAGTATCGCGCTGAAAGGCGGGAGGCGAGCGTGCCTGCCGGCAGTTGCCGCTAAGCGGCGCCTGGCGTGTAGAAGGCAGCGCTGTGTGTGTGTGTGTGTGTGTGTGTGTGTGTGTCGGCCTGAGGTTGGGCAGCGCGCGGATACGCCCCACCCAGCCGGGTGTCGCCAAGCGCTCTGCCCGCTTCCTATTTGGCAGGGCCACTCCTCAAAACGACACGTTTGTAGTCGCCGCGCGCTAACTGCAGGCAGTCACGCGGCGCTGCCACTGGGTGACGTGCAGGCCGAAGCCGTCTTCTTGGTTCAGAGGGGTCCTCGGCTCAGTCCGATCTTTGTAAATTACTTCATCTCCTGCCATATTCCTTCCCGATACACTTAAGTGATAAGCAGCTATATGCACATCTACAGATAGCGGTAGTATCGTGCACTTAAGTTACAAAAGGCCAGTGCATTGGCGGAGCTGTCATTTGTACTCAGGTGATCCACGTGAAAAGATTCACGATCTGATTATGGCCGCAAGTGGGGAATTGGCTCTGAGCACTATGGGACTTAACTTCTGAGGTCATCAGTCCACTAGAACTGAGAACCACCTAACCTAACTAACCTAAGGATATCACAAACATCCATGCCCGAGGCAGGAATCGAACCTGCGGCCGTAGCGGTCCCGTGGTTCCAGACTGAAGCGCCTAGAACCGCTCGGCCACTCCGGCCGGCGTTCTACTGACTGTATAAACTGTTCTTAGTTAGTAGTGTTTCATTAGAACAGTGTCTATATCTAGGTAACATACACTTTATGAGGGGCAGATGGTCGGAAAGCGAAAGTGCTAAAGTTCCTGGAGGAATCATAAAAATCTGTAGGATTGGAAGTTTTGACTCTTAAATTCCTTTGTTGTAACTTGGTTCGCCGGCCGGTGTGGCCGTGCGGTTCTAGGCGCTTCACTCTGGAACCGCGTGACCGCTACGGTCGCAGGTTCGAATCCTGCCTCGGGCATGGATGTGTGTGATGTCCTTAAGTTGGTTATGTTTAAGTAGTTCTAAGTTCTAGGGGACTGATGACCTGAAAAGTTAAGTCCCATAGTGGTGAGAGCCTTGTGAACCACTCCGGCCGGCAAGTGGGGAATTATCAGACTTTGAACGCGGAGTGGTATTTGGAGCTAGACACATGGGACATTCCATTTTGGAAATCGTTACGGAATTCAGTATTCCGATACGCACGATGTCAAGAGTGTGTCTACGATACCAAATGTCAAGCGTTACCTCTCACAAGGGACAACGCAGTGGCCGACTTCCGTAACGACCGAGGCCACCGGTGTTAGCGTAGCCTTCTTAGCGATAAAAGAAAAGCAGCTCTGCGTCAGATAACCGCAGAAATCAAAGTGGGACGTACGACGAGCGTATCCGTTAGGACAATGCGGCGAAATTTGGCGTTGATACGCTACAACAAAAGACCGACGCGAGTGCCTTTGCTAACAGCACGATATTGCCTGCAGCGCCTCTCCAGGAGGCGTGACTATATCTGTTGGATCCTAGACGACTGGAAAATGGAGGCCTGGTGAAACAAGTCCTGATTTCAAATGGTTCAAATGGCCCTGAGCACTATGGGACTCAACTTCTGGGGTCATTAGTCTCCTATAACATAGAACTAGTTAAACCTAACTAACCTAAGGACATCACAAACATCCATGCCCGAGGCAGGATTCGAACCTGCGACCGTAGCGGAGTTGCGGGTCCAGACTGCAGCGCCTTTAACCGCACGGCCACTTCGGCCGGCTCCTGATTTCAGTTATAGGTTTCGAGTTTGACGCAGACCCAACGAAGCCATAGGTCCAAGCTGTCAACAAAGCACTGTGCAAGCTGGTGGTGACGTCATCATGGTGTGAGTTGCGTCTAATATGTGTGTGTGAAATCTTATGGGACTTAACTGCTAAGGTCATCTGTCTCTAAGCTTGCACACTACTTAACCTAAATTATCCTAAGGACAAATAAACACACACCCATGCCCGAGGGACGACTCAAACCTCTGCCGGGATCAGCCGCACAGTCCATGAGCGCAGCGCCTGGGACCGCTCGGCTAATCCCGCGCGGCAGTTGCGTCTACATGGAATACGCAGGGTCCAACTGAACCGATCATTTACGGGAAATGGTTATGTTCGGCTACTTGGAGACCATCTGAAGTCATTCATGGACTTCATGGTTCCAAACAACGATGGAATTTTTGTGGATGACAGTGCGACATGTCTGAATATTTTCGATTCCTCGAGCGAACTATTCGGCCACCCAGATCGCCGACGTTGATCCCATCGACATTCTGGGGCATTATCGAGACGTCAGGTCATGCACAAGATGCCGCAATGATAACAGGTCCGCAGTTGTGAACGGCTTTGAGGTAGCGTGGCTCACTATTTCTGCAGGGGACTTCCAACGATTTGTGGTGTCAATGCTACTTCGAGGTGCTGCACTTCACCGGGAAAAATGAGGATCGACGCATCGACACAATATTGGGAGATATCCGATGAATTTCGTCACCTCAGTGTAGGACTCCTTTCTATTGTTTCAATTTTATCTCAATAGCAGTTTCAGCAAATCGAGTTCGTATACTACGACTTGATACACTACGTGAACATTGCAACTCCGGCAAGGTGGAATTCAACAGACGTCGTCACAGAGTCTCATAACAGCGACTAAGTGTCTTTTGTCAACAAGACAACAAAGAGAGGTGCGCCAGCAGTGTTAAAAGTCCAACGACAACACTGGACACAGGGCACTGTCATGCCGTCTTGACTTGTAATTCCTGGTTTTCCGTAGAGCTTTGCAATTGACGTATCCGTGTGTGGAGGCTGTGACAGGAATTAACACTGCCACATTGCATTTGTCAGTGTAATAGGGGGTAGAAGTAGGCGTAGTGCGTAATATGGTCTGTAGTCGTTACATTATTGAGGCGTTGCGGCTGGTAGGTCAGCCCTATCTCGTAGGTCTTGCCCCTGTTGCCCCGACCTACATGACTGACTGTTGCCGCGGCAGTGCCTTCTTTAGATTCCTCAGCGGTTGAAACAAACTGGGAACGATTGGCGGGAGCGTGGCACATCCGCCAGCAATCACGACTGATAAATTCTGTCAGGGGGGCTGAAGCAGAAACGAATGTCTTACCTGTAGTTGGCATCCTGGCTCATTTCGACTCGATTTCTAGATGGGCTATAGCCATTATCGCATGCTATATACCACCAAGTACAGTACAAATTTAGTCTTGTATTCTTCTTACTGTAGTTTATATGTAAGGTAAGTAAAATTTCGTCATTACACTAACTCTTACTTTCGCCATTTAGCTCCAAAGCAGAAGTACACCTAACACGTTCTTTCATCACACATCGATATGAATCACAAAGCTTAAAATACACTCCTGGAAATGGAAAAAAGAACACATTGACACCGGTGTGTCAGACCCACCATACTTGCTCCGGACACTGCGAGAGGGCTGTACAAGCAATGATCACACGCACGGCACAGCGGACACACCAGGAACCGCGGTGTTGGCCGTCGAATGGCGCTAGCTGCGCAGCATTTGTGCACCGCCGCCGTCAGTGTCAGCCAGTTTGCCGTGGCATACGGAGCTCCATCGCAGTCTTTAACACTGGTAGCATGCCGCGACAACGTGGACGTGAACCGTATGTGCAGTTGACGAACTTTGAGCGAGGGCGTATAGTGGGCATGCGGGAGGCCGGGTGGACGTACCGTCGAATTGCTCAACACGTGGGGCGTGAGGTCTCCACAGTACATCGATGTTGTCGCCAGTGGTCGGCGGAAGGTGCACGTGCCCGTCGACCTGGGACCGGACCGCAGCGACGCACGGATGCACGCCAAGACCGTAGGATCCTACGCAGTGCCGTAGGGGACCGCACCGCCACTTCCCAGCAAATTAGGGACACTGTTGCTCCTGGGGTGTCGGCGAGGACCATTCGCAACCGTCTCCATGAAGCTGGGCTACGGTCCCGCACACCGTTAGGCCGTCTTCCGCTCACGCCCCAACATCGTGCAGCCCGCCTCCAGTGGTGTCGCGACAGGCGTGAATGGAGGGACGAATGGAGACGTGTCGTCTTCAGCGATGAGAGTCGCTTCTGCCTTGGTGCCAATGATGGTCGTATGCGTGTTTGGCGCCGTGCAGGTGAGCGCCACAATCAGGACTGCATACGACCGAGGCACACAGGGCCAACACCCGGCACCATGGTGTGGGGAGCGATCTCCTACACTGGCCGTACACCACTGGTGATCGTCGAGGGGACACTGAATAGTGCACGGTACATCCAAACCGTCATCGAACCCATCGTTCTACCATTCCTAGACCGGCAAGGGAACTTGCTGTTCCAACAGGACAATGCACGTCCGCATGTATCCCGTGCCACCCAACGTGCTCTAGAAGGTGTAAGTCAACTACCCTGGCCAGCAAGATCTCCGGATCTGTCCCCCATTGAGCATGTTTGGGACTGGATGAAGCGTCGTCTCACGCGGTCTGCACGTCCAGCACGAACGCTGGTCCAACTGAGGCGCCAGGTGGAAATGGCATGGCAAGCCGTTCCACAGGACTACATCCAGCATCTCTACGATCGTCTCCATGGGAGAATAGCATCCTGCATTGCTGCGAAAGGTGGATATACACTGTACTAGTGCCTACATTGTGCATGGTCTGTAGCCTGTGTCTATGTGCCTGTGGTTCTGTCAGTGTGATCATGTGATGTATCTGACCCCAGGAATGTGTCAATAAAGTTTCCCCTTCCTGGGACAATGAATTCACGGTGTTCTTATTTCAATTTCCAGGAGTGTACAATATGCGCCAATGTTCTAAGTGCTGACATATATACATTGTAAGTAGAAAACAACATCGGGTGACGTGGCGCAGCGGTTAGCACACTGGACTTGTATTCGGGAGGACGACGTTTTAAGCATGCGTCCGGCTCTCCTGAATTAGGTTTTCCATGATTTCCCTAAATCGCTTCAGGTAAATGGTTCCTGTGAAAGGACACGGCCGACTTCCATTCCCATACTTCCCTAATCCGATGGGCCCGTTGACCTTGCTGTTTGTCCTCTCCCTCGAATCAACGAACCAACTAAGGAAGCAAGGTGAAACTCGTGGCCCACTACCTGCAAATCACACATGATATTATCACAGTGTAATTTAACAGTCGCGACACTCCGTTTTATTTTTTTTTTACTCCCTTCCCCTACGACAGCAACAAGCCAAGCGGCTAGCAAGAGACAGATCTAAGTACGACATTGTATGAGCGAAAGTCTATCGTTTATATTGACTTATAATATAGTATCCGCAAAAAATAAAAATAGATTTTTCATTCATTAGTTTTATAAGGACCCTGAGAGATGTGAAACGATACATTGCACGACAGTTTATTTACGATTCTCTTGTAACGTACAGATATTTACTGAATAACGTCAGTTTCCTTTAATAACAAAGAAATTGCTGGTAAAAACCAGAAGACCTGACCTTTTGCACAAAATGCACCCGACAATGCTAAGTCTTGTTCGTTTCTCTTCCAGCCAAATCAGTGACTCTGGGACTAAGAAATCTGTATGGAATGCAATACCTAAATTATTTAACGTACCAAACAAGCCACCACAACCGTAGATGAAGGTAAAACCGCACAGAAGTCATAATAAACTTATCAACCAGATCATCATGACCACCGACGTTCTATAGGTATAAAACCGTCCAGGGGACAGCAGAGTCACCTGGCGAGGAGTGACTACTATTAAGTCACATGCATGGTGCATGCAGTATCAGACAGCGTGCCGTCCATGTTTAGAATGGGGGAAGTCGCGCGATCTGTCTGAATTTGACTGAGGTCAGATTGTGATGGTCCGGAGGCTCGGCGCGAGCATTTAGGAAACTGCACAACTTGTCGGGTGTCCCAGAAGTGCTGTGGTAAGTGTCTTTAAACATGACGAAACCAGGGTGGAACTACGTCCAGACGTCCTAAGATAGGAAGACTGGTAAAACAGGACAGACGGCGAAGTTACGTCGGAATTTAGTACTGGACAGAGTACGAGTGTGTCTGAACATGCAGTGCACCGAACGCTCCTAAAGATGGGCCTTCACAGCCAACGACACATGCTAGTGGCAATGTTAACACCACGGTATCTGCAACCACGACTGAAGTGGCACATGGCCATAGTCACTGGACGTTGGCGCAGTGACTGAGCGTTGCAGGGCCTGATGAATCCCTATACCTTCTTTATCATACAGTCATATTCCAGGAGAACAGCTCCTTGTCACTTGTACTGCGGAACGAAGACAAGCTGGCGGTGACTCCATTATGCTCTGGCGAACAATCACGTGGGCTTCCATAGATCCATCGGAGCTCTTGCTAGGCACCATGACCACCAAGGTGTATCGTACATTGGCTTCAGATCACGTACACCCCTTCATGGTGATCACGTTTTGCGACGGCAGTAGCAGTTTTCGACAAGATAATGCAATAATGCACCATGTCAGAAGATCAGGAATGTGATAGAGTGATCCGAGGAACATATTGACCCGTTCCAAGTCATGTGCCTCCCCCCCCCCCCCCCCAACTCGCCAGATCTGAACCAGATCAAACACATCTGGGATGTGACTGATTGTGGAGTCAGAGCTCATGCAAATGTGGTGCACGTTCCCTCCGGTGACCTACCAAGGACTCATTGCTTTCCTGCCATAACGAGTCACCGCTGTTATCCCTGACAAATGTAGACATACCGGCTATTAGGTAGGTAGTCATAATGTTCTTGCTGTTCAATGTAAAATGTCCAACTCATCGAAACTGTGCCCAACAGAGAAGAAACCCGTTTCACTATTTTCTATTCATCTGAACCACAAACGGTAATAAGCTTCAAGACATTCGATTTTGGAGTAAAAGTAAATACATTTACAAAATTATTCTTGTATCAGAAAGCGGAGTGAACTGTACGAATGGGCGAATCATTAGACTCTATAATTTTTTTTTTCTTGTCAATGAAAGTGACTATCTTAATAAGAACATACAAGAATACATACCTCTTATGCATGAAATATGTATTTATACTCTTTTCTTGTCAGCGGAGTAAGCTGGAGTAAAACACATATTCGAAAGTATTACTTGATGAATAAGTTTTAGCTTATGTCGTTGTATCGGTGAAATTCGGCTGTTTCTTAATTTATTTCGCGATAATACATGTCCCTTGATAATTTAATAATGCAAGGAAACGAAAAAAATATGACTTTTATATATTTAGTTCGGTAGAAAAGTAATTAAAACATATGTTCTCCTTATGACACATGTGACTGACTGCTTTCTGATCGCTTGGAACGCTAGTATCGCTCAAGCTGCCAAATGGTAACAAGTCTCACACCGTAGTGTTTCGACTGTATGTATTAGACTGTTCAAATGGCTCTGAGCACTATGGAACTTAACTTCTAAGGTCATCAGTCCCCTAGAACTTGAACTACTTAATCCTAACTAACCTAAGGACATTACACACTCCATGCGCGAGGGAGGATTCGAAACTGCAACCGTAGCGTGTATTAGACTGTAATGCTGCTCTATAGATTATCAGTCATCGAAAATAAGTGCTATGAATCTTAGAATGGGGTTCTAGGTTTGTCCTGAAGTTGTTAAAGGTGAGATAGGACAGAAAAATACTGTCAGCAAGAAGAAACTACATAGCAGAATGCAAAAGGACCTTTGTTTATTTACTCATGATTTATTTGTCGTTGTATAAACAATCAGTTGACTTCGTTGATAACATACACAGTTTATAGAAGAACGCTTTCCCAAGGACGTATAAAGCAACAAGCAAACAGATAATATCGTACAACATCTGCATAACTGGTGCCGCTCCTAAGAGACCTCAGGTACATTTTTTTTGGTGTTACGGCAGATATCTGCAAGTCCGTATTTGCATTACGAAGCTAGAGTAATTCCACTGTTCGTCATATCTTCCATGCGACGCCCAGTGTCAGCAGAAACCGTTGGTTTGTTTCCCTTTACAAATATAAATACTCTAAATTGGAATTTTACATCCCCATTCGATAGAGCACTCCCAGATGAGTTTGTTCCGATATATGTTCCATTGATACGTATTAACAGGGA